>NC_041364.1:26519870-26784870 GCF_900634415.1 Cottoperca gobio
GCAGCTCTATTACCTGGAAGGCACCCTTTAGTGTCCCATTTCCCTGAGCTTAATTGATCCTGTATGTTTCGAGCTTCTTGGTGTTTTCCCTTCCTGTCGCTGCATTTCAATGAGACCATACACTTTGCACAGGCAATGACTATCTTTATGCTGGTAAATCCATGACTTTGTTCAGTTTAATTGCACATCACACATAACAAGATATTGGTGGCTTATGATGGTAAAAAATTCAACAATAATCTACTGAATGAAGCATAAAAGCATGACATTAACATTTCATATAACAGAGAGAGAAAGAGAGAGAGAGAGAGAGATTTTTCAAAAACACTTTATTTACATATTCCTAAAACAAACAGTTTACTAATAAAGTGTAACGAAAAATCATATTATCATATCAAACATATATATTTATAAATAACAATTCTATAAATATATAAAAATTATCACGTAAATTGCAGAATGGACACTTGTTAAAAACAGCAGGATTAATGACAGATAAATGCGTTACAAGCGACGGCACCATGTAAAATCCTCCACTGGAGGTCGGCTGTCCGCTTTTTGAGGAGAGGTTTGTAAAAAAAAACCTCCACCCAGTCTGTTACTCCACACAGTGGAGGGTCTGCTGCACAGGCCTTTCTTGTGGATGCTTTTCACACAGTTTGTGTATAGAGTCTTTTTGTCGGCTCTGTGCAGCGTCAGTCCTGCCGGGTTAGTGACCTTGAGCAGGGGACCGGTCAGTTCTCCCAGCCCTGGGCTCAGGTTGATCTCCGGAAAAGGGTCTGCTGGGTCTGGAGAAACCTTCCTGTCACTGTAGTATTTTATTTGGCTCCTTTCCTTCCCAGAGAGCCTCTGGCTCCACAGCTCCAGAATCCACTCGGCCACTTGAGCGGAGGTCAGACCCAGCAGAAAGCCCAGGGCTCGGGCATCGCTCAGCGCCGGCCCCACTGCATCCACCAGTTGCTGCAGGCACAGGGTTTTGGACCTGCAGAGCACCACCATCAGGCTGGGTGTGCTGCTGCTGCTGACGTCCAGCCTGACTCTGTAAATCAAAGGCTCCTTCAACAACCAGTGCGGAGAGTCCGACTTTGGACACCTTTTATGATTAAAAAGGGCCCAAGACTTAAAAACACCCTGATAAAACGGAGGCAGCCCATTTAACTTTAAAAAATGAGAATCAGTTAAAAACAGAGCAAACCAAAACCCTACCTTTAAAAGACATCTGAGGGAGCAGCCACTTCCACTTGGAAAGCTTTCCCTGAATCTTTTCTGTGACGTTCTCCCAGTTCTTCTGGACAATAATTTATTTTCCTAAAAACACACCAAGATATTTCTGGCCGTCAGTTCTGCAGGTGAGGCTCTGGGGAAGAACTGGGAGAGCGCCACGCCACTCCCTGACAGCGAGGGCCTCACTTTTCTTCCAATTTACCTTCGCTGCCGATGTTACACTAAAACTATCTACTATATCTGTTAAAATGTCCGCATCTCTCTGGCTTGTAATAAAAACAATAATGTCGTCTGCATATGCGGATAAAACAAATCTGTTATTAAAACCAGGTAAAACCAGACCCTGCAGGTTGGAGCGTATTTTGCAGAGGAGAAGTTCAAGGGAGAGCGCATAGAGCATCCCCGACAGAGCACAGCCCTGCCGGACCCCTCTATACACTCTAAAAGGAGCACAAAGACTACCATTGAACTTCAGCACACTCTCAACTTCACTGTACAACACCTTAATCTTGCCTATGAAACCAGCGCTGAACCCAAACTTCTCCATTACTTTCCAGAGGAAGTTGTGCTCAACGCGGTCAAAAGCCTTTTCCTGGTCTAGAGAAGTCAGACCAGTATCAAAGCCCAATGAGCTGGAGACCTCCAAAACATCTCAAATTAGGTAGACATGGTCTACCATGGACCTGCCGGGCACACAGTACGTCTGGTCCCGGTGGATGACCTGCTCCATAGCCCCCCCTAGCCTGGTGGCCAGAGCCTTGGACAGAAGCTTGTAATCCACACACAGCAATGGCACAGGGCGCCAGTTTCCGATGTCCTGCAGGTTTCCTTTCTTGGGAAGGAACGTTATCACGGCCCTGCGGCAGGACATCGGCATGAAACCAGAGGCCAGACTCTCGTTAAAAACATCTTAAAGATCTGTTGCTAAAATGTCCCAATATGCTTTAAAAAACTCAACAGTGAGTCCGTCGATACCAGGAGCCCGCCGTCCTTGCATTTTCTGCAGAGCAGCCTGTAGCTCCCGTGTAGTTAACGGCCCCTCCAGCTGTGAGTTGGTTTCCTCGGATACCTGAGGTAGTCCCCCTAAAAACCCCTCTAAAAGCGTTTCCTCCCCCTCATACTCACTCGAGTATAGGGAGGAATAAAAACTCACAGCCTGTGTTCTGATCTGGCTTGGTTCCGTTATTTCTTGCCCTGTGACTGAGAGCAGTGAGTGGATTACTCTCTTCTGTCTGTTCTTCTTCTCCAGGCCGAAGAAGAAGCTGGATGGAGCATCCATTTTGGTGGCGTTTTGGAACCGGGACCGGACCAGTGCGCCCTGGACTTTTTTACTTTGAGGATTTCAATATATCCTCGATCTCTTGTGGACTCACTGATTTGTTCTAGTTTCACTATATCACCCTCCAGGTCTTTCATAGATCTGGTGATGTCATGTGTGACATTGAGGGTGTGCTGCTGACAAATCATTTTAATTTCAGTCTTACCATGGTCCCACCACTGCCTAAGACTGTTAAAATCACACTTCCTCTGCCTAAAAACACTCCAGAAATAAATAAAAGCTTCTCTAAATTTTTTATCAAATGTTAAAACTGAGTTAAAGTGCCAGTATGCGCTTCTTGGCAACACATTTCTAATAAAAACATTACATAAAAGCAAAGAGTAATCTGTAAAACCAGCAGGTATAATATTGCACATTTTAAAAATAATAAAATGACGCTTAGAACAATAAATACGATCTAACCTGGCAGAGGAAATCCTATTTTCTCTGCATTGGGACCATGTGTACTGTTTAGCATCTGCGTTCATACTCCGCCATACATCCACCAGAACATGAGAGTGGACCAGCTGCCTCAGAACATGCTGGGACGCTGGATGCGGCTCTGCGTAGTTCCGATCTAAATAAGCATTTTCTTTACAGTTGAAATCCTCCCCCAAGAATAAAAAATCCTCCGAGGCACAGCTATTTAAAACATCATACATTTTTTGTAAAATCAATTTCCTCTCTGCACCGATTGTTGGGGCATACACATTTATAAAAACAGTATTAAAAAGGTCAAACCGGGCTTTTACTAAAAGCAACCTCCATCCATCCATCCATCGTCTACCACTTATCCGGGATCGGGTCGCGGGGGCAGCAGCTCCAGTAAGGAACCCCAATCTTTCCTTCTCCGGGCCACATCCTCCAGCTCCGACTGGGGGATCCTGAGGCGTTCCCAGGCCAGTGAGGAGATATAATCTCTCCACCAAGTCCTGGGTCTTCCCCGGGGTCTCCTCCTAGCTGGACGTGCCTGGAACACCTCCCTAGGGAGGCGCCCAGGTGGCATCCTTACTAGATGCCCAAACTACCTCAACTGGCTCCTTTCAACGTAAAGCAGCGGCTCTACTCCGAGTCTCTCACGGATGGCTGAGCTTCTCACCCTATCTCTAAGGGAGACGCCAGCCACCTGTCTGACAAAACCCTTTTCGGCCACTTGTACCCGTGATCTCGTTCTTTCGGTCATGACCCAGCCTTCATGACCATAGGTGAGGGTAGGAACGAAAATCGACCGGTATATTGAGAGCTTTGCCTTCTGGCTCAGCTCTCTTTTCGTCACAACGGTGCGGTAAAGTGACTGTAATACCGCCCCCGCTAGTCCGATTCTCCGGCCAATCTCTCACTCCATTGTCCCCTCACTCGCGAACAAGACCCCGAGGTACTTGAACTCCTTCACTTGGGGTAATGGCTCATTCCTTACCCGGAGTAGGCAATCCACCAGTTTCCTGCTGAGAGCCATGGCCTCAGATTTGGAGGTGCTGATCCTCATCCCAACCGCTGCACACTCGGCTGCGAACCGATCCAGTGACTGTTGAAGGTCACAGATCGATGATGCCATAAGGACCACATCATTGGATGGCCCTCAAAAGTGACCCCATCACCCCATACTCCCGCAGCACCTCCCACAGTATCACCCGGGGGACCCGGTCATACGCCTTCTCCAGATCCACAAAACACATGTAGACCGGATGGGCGTACTCCCAGGCCCCCTCCAGGATCCTTGCAAGAGTAAAGAGTTGGTCTGTTGTTCCACAACCACGCAATGTTGACGAGGCGTGTCAACCAAGACAGCCCCTCAACACCCAAAGCCTTCAGCATATCTGGATGGATCTCATCAACCCCTGCGGCTTTGCCACTGTGGAGTTGTTTGACTACCTCAGTGACTTCCATCAGGGAAATTGACGATGATCCCCCATCAGCTTCCAGCTCTGCCTCAACCATAGAGGGCGTGTTAGTCGGATTCAGGAGTTCCTCAAAGTGCTCCTTTCAGCGGCCGATAACCTTCTCAGTTGAAGTCAGCAGGGTACACAGCTTGGATGGTTCCTCGCTTCCCCCTCCTGAGGTGCCGGATGGTTTTCCAGAAGCACCTTGGTGCTGACCGAAAGTCCTTCTCCATAGCTTCTCCGAACTTCTCCCACACCCGCTGCTTTGCCTCTAACACGGCAGAAGCTGCCGCCCTTCTAGTCCTTTGATACCCTGCAACTGTTTCCGGAGTCCTCCCGGATAACATAACCCGGAAGGACTCCTTCTTCAGTCGGACGGCTTCCCTGACCACCACGGTGTTTGAAGGTTACTGCCCCTTGAGGCACCTAAGACCTTGAGACCACAGCTCATCACTGCAGCTTCAGCAATAGAGGTTTTGAACATCGCCCACTCAGGTTCAATGCCCCCAACCTCCACAGGGATAGCTGAAAAGCTCCGCCGGAGGTGTGAGTTAAAGATCCCCAGGACAGGGGCTTCCTCCAGACGTTCCCAGTTCACCCGCACTACCCGTTTGGGTTTACCAGGTCTGTCCAGAGTTTTCCCCCACCCCTTGATCCAACTCACCACCAGATGGTGATCAGTCGACAGCGCCGCCCCTCTCTTCACCCGAGTGTCCAAAACATGCGGCCTCAGATCAGATGATACGATTACGAAATAGATCATTGACCTTTGGCCTAGGGTGCTCTGGTACCACGTGCACTTATGAGCATCCTTATGTTCGAACATGGTGTTTGTTATGGCCATTCCATGACTAGTACAGAAGTCCAACAACAAACGACCGTTTGGGTTTAGATCAGGGAGGCCCTTCCTCCTAATCACGCCTCTCCAGGTGTCTCCATCGTTTCCCACGTGTGCGTTGAAGTCTCCCAGCAAGACTACGGAGTCCCCTACTGGAGCCCCCTGCAGGGCTCCATTCAGGGTCTCCAAGAAGGCCGAATACTCAGAACTACGGTTTGGGGCATAGGCACAAACAACAATCAGAGTTTTCCCCCCCATAACCCGAAGGCATAGGGAGGCGACCCTCTCGTCCACCGGGATAAACTCCAATGTAGCGGCGCTCAGCCGGGGGCTAGTGAGTATCCCCACCCCGGCCCGACGCCTCACACCTTGGGCAACTCCGGAGAAGAATAGAGTCCAACCCCTATCCAGGAGTACGGTTCCAGAGCCAAGACTGTGCGTGGAGGTAAGCCCCACCAGATCCAACTGGTAGCGATTCACCTCCCGCACTAGTTCCGGCTCCTTCCCCCACAGAGAGGTGACGTTCCACGTCCCCAGAGCCAGCCTCTGCTGCCCGGGTCTGGTCCGTCGAGGTCCCTGACCATCACTGCCACCCGTGTGACAGCGCACCCGACCCCAGCGGTTTTTCCCATGAGTGGTGGGACCACAGGATGGATGGATGGGAGGCAATACGTAGCTTCTTCGGGCTGTGCCCGACCGGGCTCCATGGCAAACCCGGCCACCAGACGCTCGCTGTCGGGCCCTCCCTCTGGGCCTGGCTCCAGACGGGGGCCCTGGGCTTCCTCCGGGCAGGGTCTCTCCTTTCCTTTCCCTTTCTTTCATGAAGTCGTTTTTGAACCATTCTTAGTCTTGCCCCTCATCTGAGACCAATTTGCCTTGGGAGACCCTACCAGGAGCACTAGGCTTCAGACAACACAGCTCTCAGGTTCATAGGGACACACAAACCTCTCCACCACGATAAGGTGATGTTCCCAGAGAGGCAAAAGCAACCTCCCCTCGGTAAAATGCTCGACCTCCAGTGAGACTGGAGTAAAAGATTTGGAGAAGAGGAAGCCCACTCTTTCACTAAGAGATGTGTTGTGGCTTAAAATGACTTCCCCTTCCCACTCCCTCCTCCAGTCTATCTCGTTAAAGCCGTCGCTGTGCGTCTCCTGTAAAAAAAGGACATCAACGTGTTTTAATTTTGCAGTTTCATATATTTGTGTCCTTTTTTTAAAAACTCTGGCTCCATTCACATTTAAAACACCCACTTTAAAAGTATCCATGGCTGAGATTTTAAAATAAAAACTAAAAACAAATAAATTAAATAAAACACCCATAATCACTGTCTTTCTTTCCTCCCTGACTTTACTATTCTTGGCATCACTGGATCCATTCTTACTTTTCTTTTTCCGTTTTGTGGCAGGTTTTTGTTTTATTGCCGCTTCCTCCATCTCAGCCTCTTCTACCTGCTCACTCCACGAAACCTGTATTTTTTCTGTCTCCTCCCCTTCTACACCACCCATTTCGTCCGCCTCATTTCCTCTTACAATACCTGACCCCTCTGCCTCTCCTACACCACCCATTTCCTCTACTACATCACCCACTTCCTTTATCTTTTCTACTCTTACCTCACTCACCTCCTCTGCACCACCCACCTCCTTTACTACATCACTCACCTCCTTTAAATCTTCTACTCTTATCTCACTCACCTCCTCTGATCTACCCACCTCTTCTACACCACCCACCTCCTCTACAACACCTCCTCTACCTCTTCTCCTCCCATACCACCTGACTCCCCCTGCACTTTCTCTCCCTCTTTTTTTTTTCTTGTTTTTTCCAATTTTTTCCACCACACCAAGTGAATTAACACCACCTATCCCATGCACAAAGCTGGACACAGCAGCTGCCATCGGCGCCCCAGCGGAGAGCCCTCCTCTGAAGCCGCGGCCCCACCCGGCGAAGAGCCCCCCGCCGGGGGAGGGGCAGCCGCTCCTCCAGGACCAGGCGGAGCTGGATCCCCGCGCTTCGGACAGGCTCTCGCGGTGTGTCCCTCCTCCCCGCAACCAAAACATTTCATAACCGATGAAGTGACAAATATCACGTATTCATAATCATCTACTTTAACGTAGAAGCGGAGGTTGCGCTCCGCATCTCGGTTATTAAGTATCATATACAGCTGTCTCTGGTGAGACACTACGTGCTTCAGCAACTGAGATTTACATCCAGACAGAATCTTTTTTACCGGGGAAAAAAACGTTCCCGTGTCTGGATAGTTCTCTGCTGAGAAACTCATCAGTTATGAACGGAGGGACATTTGATATTACAACTTTGGTTGCGGGCAGAGTGAATGGCATCACCTGCACAAACACTCCACTCACCGTAATACCTGTCTCGATGACGCGGTGCACCCGCTCCACCTGGTCCAGGAAGATGACAACTGCCCCGTTCATCCATGCCAGAGACTTCACACTGCCATGTCCGACCTTGTCTCCCACAGCTAACCCGATCTCCTCAACGCTACACGGGAAGCCGGCTGATATTTTGATCCCGTGCTTCCTCGTGAGCTTGGTATAGTCTCCATTTGCCATGACGTCAGACGCCGGCCGGCAGAACACCGGCAGGAGAAGAACACCCAAAAGCACCCCGACTATCCACCAAAATGCACCAAAAAGTAAACTAAATCAAACTGTCACCAATGAACTAAGTTAAATCAAACCCATTATTAAATAAATAAACATCAAGAAAGTATCAAAATAACACCCGCTCAGCGTCTCACTCACACAACCAAACTCCCAGCATGCACCGAGAGAGAGAGAGAGAGAGATTTTTCAAAATAACTTTATTTACATATTCTTCATTTGTGCAGTTACTTTGAAATAAAGTGCTTAAAAAAATTAAATATTCTATATATTTAACCCTTGATCATCACAAATTCGAATTTATTTGAGTGAAAATAACTTTTATATCACTACCCTTATAAGGCACAAACGTGGGTCAAAAATGACCCGCATCGACCCACAAAGTCTCTCCGCTACACCCCCGGAAATACACCCATTCATCAAATATCCCGTTCTTGATCACCACAAATCACCACCCCCACTCTCCCCATCCCCCCCTCAATCCACGAACCAAAACAGTTCCTGCACCACCACATCAGGTCCACAGGTCTCTCTTTAACCTCTTACAGTGTGTGGGCGATTGATTCGAGGTAAAAGCTCTAACTCCAAATTAGAACACGACACTGTGCAACATTAGAGCAAGACTCTGGCTCAAGTTCCGATTTTATAAACATAGCGGAGGTATAGACACTTTAAAACAACATTGGTCTTTTAAAAACGACCCATGTACGGCATGCGAAAAAATGAAAAAAAAAGATCCATGCCACGCCCCAGAAGGGGTTTGCATAGCTTTTGTATCAAAAGGGTTTCAAAAAAAATCTAAACTAGCCAATAAAAACTTGTGCAAAGTGTAATTCCTCATCACTGAGAGAACAGACAATATTTTTAAAAGACCAATGTTGTTAACAAGTGTCGATATCTCCTATATGTTTATAAAACCGGAACTCGAGCAGAGTCTTGCTCTAATGGCCAGGCTTTCATTAAAAACATCTAAAAGATCAGATGCTACAATGTCCCAGAAGGCTTTAAAAAACTTGACTGTGAGGCCGTAGATGCCGGGAGCTCGCCTTCCCTGCATGGCCTGGAAAGCTACCTGCAGCTCCCGCACCGTCAATGGCCGCTCTAACTGTGAGTTGGTCTCCTCTGAGACCTGAGGTAATCCACCACAGAACCCTCCGAGGAGTGTTTCATCTCCCTCATACTCACTGGAGTAGAGGGAAGAATAAAAACTCATGGCTCGCCTTCTTATCTGTCTTGGTTCCGTTATTTCTTGCCCTGTGTCTGAGATGATTACTCTCTTCTGTCCGTTCTTTTTCTCCAGGCCGAAGAAGAAGCTAGAGGGAGCATCCATATAGGTGGTGTTTTGAAACTTTCACGTCTAGCAGGTTGGCTAAAGCCATTTTCTTAACTTTGAGGATTTCAATATATCCTCGATCTCCTGTGGACTCACTGATTTTTTTCTAGTTCCACTATATCACCCTCCAGGTCTTTCATAGATCTGATGATTTCTTGCCCATTGCACATTGAGGGTGTGCACATTGAGGGTGTGCTGTTGACAAAGCATTTTTATTTCAGTCTTACCATGGTCCCACCACTGCCTAAGACTGCTAAAATCATCCTTCCTCTGTCTAAAAACATTCCAGAAATAAATAAGGACCTGTCTAAAATGTTTATTTTTGGCTTAACGTTTCTAATAAAAACATTACATACAAGCAAGGAATGATCTCTATAATCCGGGATAATGCTGCACGTTTTAAAAATATTAAAATTATGTTTAAAACAATAAATACGGTCCAACCTGGCTGAGGAAATCCTATTCTCCCTAAGGTGAGACCATGTATATTGTCAATCATCTGCGTGTATCCTTCACCATACAGCCACCAGGCCATGGGAGTAGACCAGCTGCCTCAGAGCATTCTGGGACGCTCTGCGTGGTTGCAATCTAAAGATGCATTTTCTGTACAGTTGAAATCCCCTCCCAAGAACAAAAAATCCTCTGAGGCACAGCCATTTAACACATCATTAACCTTTTGTACAGGACTGTCTCAGAAAATTAGAATATTGTGATAAAGTTCTATATTTTCTGTAATGCAATTAAAAAAACAAAAATGTCATGCATTCTGGATTCATTACAAATCAACTGAAATATTGCAAGCCTTTTATTATTTTAATATTGCTGATTATGGCTTACAGCTTAAGAAAACTCAAAAATCCTATCTCAAAAAATTTGAATAGTTCCTCAGACCAAGAAAAAAAAAAGATTTATAACAGCAAAACAAAATCAAACATTTGAAAATGTCCATTAATGCACTCAGTACTTGGTTGGGAATCCTTTTGCACGGATTACTGCATCAATCAAATCAAATCAAATCAAATTTATTTGTATAGCCCAATATCACAAATTATACATTTGTCTCAGTGTGCTTTACAGACTGTACAGGTTACATCAATGCGGCGTGGCATGGAGGCAATCAGCCTGTGGCATTGCTGAGGTGTTATGGATGCCCAGGATGCTTCAATAGCGGCCTTTAGCTCATTAGCATTGTTGGGTCTGGTGTCTTTCAGCTTCTTCTTCACAATACCCCACATATTCTCTATGAGGTTCACGTCAGGGGAATTGGCAGGCCAATCGAGGACAGTAATGCCATGGTCAGTACACCAGTTACTGGTGGTTTTGGCACTGTGGGCAGGTGCCAGATCATGCTGGAAAAGAAATTCCTCATCTCCATAGAGCTTTTCAGCAGACGGAAGCATGTAGTGCTCTAAAATCTCTTGGTACACAGCTGCATTTACTCTGGGCTTGATGAAACACAGTGGACCAACACCAGCAGCTGACATGGCTCCCCAAACCATCGCTGACTGTGGGAACTTCACACTGGATTTCAAGCAACTTGGATTTTGCTCCTCTCCAGCCTTTCTCCAGACTCTGGCGCCTTGACTTCCAAATGAAATACAAAACTTGCTTTCGTCTGAAAAGAGGACTTTGGACCACTCTGCAACTGTCCAGTGCTTCTTTTCCATAGCCCAAGTCAGACGCTTCTTCCGTTGTCTTGAGTTCAGAAGTGGCTTGACCATGGGAATACGGCTATTGTAGCCCATTTCCCGGACACGTCTGTGAACAGTGGCTTTTGATACCTGGACTCCAGCTTCAGTCCACTGTCTTTGAAGCTCCCCCAAAAAATGGTTGTGCAGCGTTTCCTGCCACATTTCCCCCTTCCAACAGACTTTTTGTGGATGTGCTTTGAAACTGCACTCTGTGAACAGCTTGCTCTTTGAGACATTTCTTTTTGTGTCTTACCCTCCTGATGGAGGGTGTCAATGATGGTCCTCTGGACAGCAGTCAGATCAGCAGTCTTCCCCATACTTGTGATTTAGTTTACTGAACCAAGCTGAGTGTTTTTCAAGGCTCAGGAAACCCTTGCAGGTGTTTCGAGTTAATTAGACGATTCAAGTGATTCGTTGAACACCCTACTAGTATACTTTTTCATGATATTCTAATATTTAGAGATAGGATATTTGAGTTTTCTTAAGCTGTATGCCATAATCAGCAATATTAAAATAATAAAAGGCTTGCAATATTTCAGTTGATTTGTAATGAATCCAGAATGTATGACATTTTTGTTTTTTTAATTGCATTACAGAAAATATAGAACTTTATCACAATATTCTAATTTTCTGAGATAGTCCTGTATAAACAGCATCCTCTCTGAACTGATTGTGAGAGGGTACACATTTATAAAAAATAGCTGTAAAAAGGTTGAACCTTACTTTAATTAAAAGCAACCTCCCCTCGATAAAATGCTCCACCTCCAGTGAGACTGGAGTAAAAGACTTGAGAAGAGGAAGCCCACTCTTCCACTGAGAGAAGTGTTGTGGGTTAAAATGACTTCCCCTTCCCACTTTCTCCTCCACTCTATCTCATTATAACTGTCACTGTGCGTTTTTTGTAAAAAGAAATACATTAACATGTTTCATTTTAGCAGTTCTTCTTCAGTTCAGTGCTGTTTTTTTCAACCTCACTTCCTCTTACTTCACCTAGAATATCTTGGTCATTTTTTCCCCATTATTTATCCCCACACCACACACCTCGTGTGCCAGATCGGACACAGCTGGAGCGGCCCCTCCAGGACTAGACGGAGCTGGGTCCCTGCACCTCGGACAGGCTCTTGCGGTGTGTCCCTTCTCCCCGCAACCAAAACATTTCAGACCCGATGAGGTGACAAAAATCACGTAATCATAATCAACAAATTTAATATGGAAGCGGAGGTTGAGCTCCACATCCCGGTTATTAAGAATCATATATAACTGTCTATGGTGAGACACTACATGATTAAGTAACTGAGACTTACATCCAGACAGGATCTTTTTCACCGGGGAAACAACTTCCCTGTGTCTGGACAGCTCTCTGCTGAGAAACTCATCAGTTATGAACGTTTTAAATTTTAAATAACAACTTTGGTTGCAGGTTGCTTGAGTGGTAACACCGGCACAAACAATACCTGTCTCAATGACGCGTTTCACCTTCTCCAGCTGGTCCAGGAAAATGACAACAGCGCCGTTCATCCACGCCAATGATTTAATACAGCTGTGTCCCACCTTTTCCCCAACAGCTATACCAATATCCTCTACGCTACACAGGAAACCGGCTTAAATCTTTATGCCGTGTTTCCTCGTAAGCTTGGAGAATTCCCCATTTACCATGGCATCAGACGCCGACCGGCGAGACACCGGCAAGAGAAAACCCCACACACACCTTAAACACGACACCCAAATGCACCGAATGTCAACTATACCAAACTCTCACCAGTAAATTAAGTTAAATTAACACCCATTATTAACAAAAGAATCAAAAAGAAGAATCGAACTCACACACAAACTCCCAGCATGCAGAGACACAGAGAGAGAGAGAGAGAGAGAGAGAGAGAGAGAGAGAGAGAGAGAGAGAGAGAGAGAGACACAGAGAGAGAGAGAGAGAGAGACACCAAGAGAGAGAGAGAGACACAGAGAGAGAGAGAGAGAGAGAGAGAGAGAGAGAGAATTGAAAGTGTCTTCTGCCTGCATTCTGAGGACATTGTGATCAATACAATTCTGCTCTTCACTAACCTTGATTACAAAAACATTGCAGTAATTTGAACACACAAATTAGCAATATGTCGATATAGTATAATTCAAATGACGTCCATTAGCTTAAGTACGTGGAGCAGCAGTAAGGAATGCTTCTGTAGACAGTGACTGACTCAAGCTCTTCTCATTTACGCAATCTAGTTGTCAAACTCCATTGAGTAACGTAAGTAACCATTTTTCCATTAAAAAGCTTCATATTTGCGATGTTCTAGCAAGCTAAAATTAGTGCATGTTAGCATTTTGTCTCAGATTATTTTAACAATAAACCACAGCTTTTCCTTTTGCTGGAAGATAATTGAACTAAACTGACTAATGTAGTGAATTAGTCAGTCCATCCTCGTACTTTGTGTTTTCCACATGGCCATACAAGTATACAAACAACATGTTAGTGTCTGTGTTTTTTTAAGGTGTCTGTCACACCAGCTATTGTACAGTTGACTGTCCCACACATGCTGACTGGTGGTGGTTGGTAAGTGTGTGATTGTCTATGTCAGGGGTCACTAACAGGCGTCCGGACCCAGACGCCGACCTATCCGGACCCGGACCTATAATCAATAAATTATTGAGGGATTTTCAAATTTGACGGGGCGCTTCTATTTTAACCGGCGCAGCTTTTTTCGATTTTACGGCACTGGTTTAGCGGTTCAGGAAACTCACAGACCAATTACATGCGAGTTAAGCCATCCCACGTGATGCTACTCCGCCAATCAAATCTGTGCATTCCAGGCGGCAAACATTGCGACTCTGAATACAGACAGATGAGAGGTGAGAGGCGAGAGACAGACGGAAAGCGATTAGACGAGTTAGCGATACAGGGAGAGAAGACTGAAGAAGAGACGAGTGAGCGTCAGACAGGGAGAGAACAATAACTACTCATGGCGCTCTCCAGTTTAACCCATGATGTCCTAGTCTGGGTTAAACTGTTCAATTGTTAAGATGTGTTGAGACTGATTTATTCTAACATTGGTTGAGAGTTAAATCAAGATGTGAAACAGTTAAAGAAAAAGGGAAACTCAAGCTGCTGCTACACTTTATTTTATTGTTCTAAGATTAAGCACTTTATTTTAAGATGCACAATTTTTCAAAAGCTATTTTATTTATTTTCTCAATTTTATTTTTAAATGCAGCCCGAGAAGAACATTATACATATCTACAGTATTTTATATATATCTGTATAGTTCAATGTTAAGTGACAATCAATATTGTCTAAATGTTTTTAAATTGTACTTTCTTTATTAGATTTGACAGTCAGTTGTTTATTACGTGCAGACGTTGATCCAGCTACTAGGCTACTTCAATATATATCACACTAATTCATAACGCAAGTTACACATTATGATGCTCCTGACCTTTGCTCGCGGAAATGTTCTCTAACTGGACCTCTTAGAATTTTAGTTGAATACCCCTGGTCTATGTGATATGAATATAATATGGACAACTACACTCTAAGTTTACAAAGTGGCTCTCTAAGAATGGACTCTTTACACCACTTTAGTTTTAGAGGATTCTCTGAAGTATACCACAAACAAATGTATTCTAAGAACAATCCCAATGGAATATTTAAGTGCATTTGTCATAAATGCCTATTTTAAAAGACATCTGTCTGGTAATAGATCAAATTTCTAATATCTCACAAATCAAATTAAAGTAGTTAACTGGAACTTCAAATCAGATTAATTTTTTTACCATTATAGGCAAAAAAGGGGGAGTTGTAACTGTTGGGTTGTCTGATTCTCACACTGCCTCATTTCTGCATCACTGTTTCCTTCTTTTTATTCCATGTGTGTGTGTGTGTGTGTCTGTGTCTGTGTTCTTAAACCTCTATTTGCTTTGTGCACCATAAGTTCTCAGAAGGAAAGGAATGTCCTGAGAACTGTAATGAAAAGGGCCTTCAAAATGTGGGTCTTATCATTTAATCTTTTGTCAAAATATAGTTGTATTTTAAGTTTATATTCTGCTTATGCTCTACATATTTTGTGTTTATAAAAATGACTACAAACCAAGTGACAGACAGCAATCCTGGAGGCTTTTTGCCAGGGGGCTGCTAGTGAGGCTTTACTGTTCTGTGGGAAGACAACATGATGTTACAGGGCCTTATCGAGGCCTGGCCCTGCCCTGCTCAGTATGATAAGAGATTTTCTGCATCTCCTCTACCCTGTCTTTGTCATTTTGAGGTTTCTCTCTGCCTCAATTGGTGGAGTATCAGCAGGAAGTTAGTTAGAGAAAGAAGAGAAGATGACAGTAGATGAGTTTGATGGCATCATTTCCCCCAGGGTGCTATATTACAGCTCTGGTATATTTCCTGTCGATCCACAGCAGCAGTGAGGTAATCCAGAGTCTCCAGTACTGACTGTAGAGTGCAGACAATACACATCAAACCAACACAGAGTCACCCAGCTGAGCAGGCTATAACACTGTGAATTATAGAAACTCTGCTGTGACGGCCTGTCAAATCACAATTTCTAATAAGAAGCAGATGAAAGATGTAGTATTAACCCTTAAATGGTAAATGGACTGCATTTATATAGCGCTTTTCTAATCTTTGTGATCACTCAAAGCAACATAAGTACGCGTTCACACACATCCATACAGAATCAGAGGCTACCACACAAGGTGCACATTAGTAATGTAAAACATTCACACACACTCACACACTGTTGGCCATCGGGAGCAATTTGGGGTTCAGTATCTTGCCCAAGGTTCTGCTTCCCCAAATCTGTCTGATCACAAATCTGTATTTATTAAAATTCAGGGGTGTTTTTAAAGTGAACTGCCCAATTCTGTGTAAACAAAATGAGCCATCATTATGTTGCATTTAAAAATACATATATATATATTAGAAAATGTACAGGGTAAAAAAGTAAACCCTAACCCCTAATGAGTGGAGAAATTATAATAATAAATGCAGGCCAAGGGGCTCACAGAATGGTGAGAGTGGTGATGAGTATAACAGTGATGCGAATAATAAGCTGTGGCCTTCACATTCACCAGTTGAGACGTTAACTTCAAGGAAGAGCCTCAAAGGAGCAAAGGATGAAGTCAGGTGATGTTGTTACAGAGCCGTGTGGTGAGGACATCAGACTTTAACACGGGAGACTGCAAGACCGTACTTTATTTTTTACGGGGACACTTCAGCCATCATGAATCCAAAGTTTCCTGCTCTCCACATACATACAAATTAATATTAAAAACATATTCCATGGGTTTTTCTGATGGAGTAGCGGAAAACTACTGTTTTTTTAGGCCGTAGAGTGTCGAAATTGACAAATCAGAATCGAGCATTTAACTAATCCGTGTGATAAACATGAACTATCTGGGGATCAAATGTGGGAGTATTTATTCTATCTTTTTATTTTTACTTGATTCAAATTGCATTTCTTCACTTTTATATTTAGTATCTCTTCTATGTATCACTTGTCTGTCCTTTACAGTTTTACATTGGACATCTTTTACCTTTGCTGTATTTGTATTACCGGGTATAGCACATTGACTTGCCCTGATGGGCTATATACGAATAAAGTTGCCATGTCTGAACTGTCCATCATTACCCTTCCTCCCTGCTGTAGTTATTGAACAGGCTGTTTGGGTGTTCATAAGTGAGCTTGATCATCATAGTGAACAGACCATGGAAGGTAATTAATAGGAAAGATTGAAAAAAGATTGGAACACTCTTGAAATATTTATTTGCTTGAACATCACATTCTTTTCTATCAGTTGTGGAAAATTACAACAAATAAGGAGTGAAAGTGATAGGCCTTTGTGCAACCATGTGTTAATATGATACATTGATTTGAAATTGACATAGATACAAGGAACTCACATCCAAGATTGACTTTAAAGGCATAGGAAAGAATGTATGTTTTACAGTGCTGTCAGTGGAAGTAGGGCTAATGAAACAGGACTGCAGGAGGAGCCGAGGCAGAGAAGAAGAAGGGTGGTGCTAGAGGAGGCAGCAAAGGGGGAAAAAGGTGCCAGTGGATAATAAGATTGCTGAAGGTGAAGGGTGGTTGAGGAAAAGAGAAAATAAAAGAAGCAAAAAAATATTCAACGTGTTCATACATTGTCATGAACATAGGCTAAATAACAATGTAATAACCATGTTCACACCCCGCACCTTGCATCTACAATACACATACTCGCCCCTTTTTTACATGTTGACAAGAGTCTTGAGTAAACACACTACTGGAGCAAAATGAAGGGTATTACTAACAGTGAATCAATGAATAGATAAGAGGAAGACATAACATCCATTCTAAATACTAAATATACAGTCTGGATAATCCTCAAAGCACTTCATACTATTGACCATGCTAGTTTACAGACTAAAGTACACCTCATTAATGAGTGGAAAAAATATAATAACAGTAGTAGAAATACTTCTAGGGGTGATCAGTGTTGCAGTGTTTGTGACATATTCACAGCTGCCCTACCACTCACACATATCCCCGATTCTACCTCGCATGGCTAAGCTAGCAACTCAAACAGCTCTGAACCACAACCTTGTTCATTAGTGAAGGTGGAGATTGAGGTCATGGTCATAGCTTTCAATTTCAGCGGAATCAACAGTTCTATGAAATCTAGGTAATTGTCAGATGTTATGATTATAACATTAATTAAATAAATAATACTAATAATTAGCTAGCACGTCTGTGGTACCTCTTCCTCAATCCCTGCCGCTAGGACACCATATGTACCTGCTGTCCCTCCACCCTCTGCACAGTCAACGCTGTGTCAGGCTTCCGTTATATGAAAGTGGGCATGGTTTCATCTTAAATTGGTTGGAAATTTAGTTTAGTTAGTTAGATCTCGTATTTTTCGAATATGCCAATTTGAAGGGTGTATCCGAAAAAGATGTTTAAAAATAACCGGCTGTCTGACCCTACACATAATCTGTTCTGAAAAGTCTGCAGTGTCTCAAAGAATCCATTATAGTGAGGGCAGTTTCTAATTTGTCGTGCTGAGTGGACTGTAGAAATAAGTTCAGGAGTATATGGATCATTTGAAATAGGTACCCACAATGTTTAGTCATCCTAAACTATCTGTACATTTTAACTTGAACTACAAATCTGGCGCTTACTAATAAAGTTATTTAGTTAACTTCGGTTTGAGAGCGGCCCACACCTCAACTACACCTTAACCACACCTCTAATCACCTGTCAAACCTACTTATACCTGGTCAGCACATCTGACCCACCCTCCCCTTTCCTCCATTCTACTTCCTACCTCATCCTGACCCACATCCCCTCTTCCCATCTCCACTCATCCCTTCATCCCAACATCCCTCTTCCTTCACAATCATTCATTATCTTCAAACCTTCTACAATCCCACTAAATCTTTAACAATATTCAGTATATTGTTGTTGCGTGGTCCTTTCTAGTGAAATCTCTTGAGGACGATGAGGACCATGGGAACATAGAGATGACCCCCCTATCACACCCTTCATAATTACTATGGCCATTAGAGGTTGCAGCCTAACAATAAGTTTAAATATGTGTCAGAATAATCTGCTTGTACAAGCGAACTATAGGGTCGTTTTTTTTCGTCTCACTGCACCATAGCGAGTAAAGTTCAAACGTATAGTTTGTGCGTGTGTGTTTGTGTTATACAGAGATGTGTTGTCTTTGTGACATAAGCACATTAGTGATGTATGTCTTCATAACTATTTTCATCACTCAATTTTCAAAGCAATAATTCCTTTTACTGTTCTTTTTTTGCAGCATTTCTCAATGACTTTCTGTGTTGCGGTATAAGGTTTCGGTCCCATCTCTCCCGTGTGTGGGTGTGATTATTTTTTTATTTGCCTTTGATATGTTCCCCAGGCTCCTCTGTGGCCTTAACTAAACTGTCTGCAGATCTGAGCTGCTGACAGGGAGCTTTGAAGTGTCACCCCCTTCCCTGGCCTCATCTCCCCACACTGCTACACTGAATGGTAATGTGCCTGCCACCGCTAATATAAATGCCACACAGTAGAGAGACAGATGGATGGAGGGGTATCAACCTGTCAGGACGGTAAGTAAAGACAAAATTCCACGCAGACAAGGCAACAGTCTGATGAGGGAGCATGTAAAGGTTACCTAGCTCTCTGCTTTAATACAGTGTCCTGTGGCTGCTTTGACAGGATTTATTTTACTATAGAAGAGAGTAGATTTCTCTGTCTGGGAGGGTCACCACAGTCAGCATTATTAGAGTTAGAGAAAGTTGTGGATATAGAAGATTTGCTCTGGTCCTAGTCTGACTGTTACCCAAACAAACTGGAGACATGCTTTGATATTTCCTACTGGTATACCTTCAATGCTGACAAGGCAGGTGTAATTGTTGGAGGGTGTGTATTATTCCTTTCTTGTGTCCTTTCAGTTATGTGTCTGAATAACTAAAGCTGCCTACCACTGAACAAGTAAATGCAACAGAAAACCCATTATTCTCAAATCCAGGGACAATCCTTATGATGGTGGAACCGTCTAAAGTTGAAAATGTGTAACATTAATGAAATATTTTCTATATAAATCAATCAAACTTTATTTATAGAGCATTTTTCATACACAAAAAAGGAAACACAGTGCTTCACAAAAAAAAACATGCGGTGAAAACTTGGCTTCAAAAAACATCAATGAATGAAGGCTTAACAAGTCCATGCATTAATATTGTAGAAGTACATACTAAAATAGTTAGAATTAAATCTTGAAAGTTGGAAATGGAAAGGTTTGAAGTAGGCCTCGTTGTAACAATTTCCCTATTAACCTCCTAGCGGGTGGACGGACCCGCCGGTCATGTGGTAGTTTTGCATTTTCAAAGAGGTTGTATCTTGCCCTGTGTTGTTTACAGTCTGCCATGATGGAGTTGTTATGCAATGCCACATATTGTTTGAAAGCTTAGAATCCCGTCTATTTAGTGAGCAAAACGGTTTTGAGATCAAAATCGCAACACCAAGTACAGTAGGCATCTCACACAAGCAAGCTAACTCACAATCAAACCCATAACTTTGAGCCAACTGACCTATGAAGTCTCATCATAATCCTGTAATCAGTAATAATCCAAAAAAAACACTTCATTGGTCATTGCAGAGGTCCAATAGATCGTTTCCAGTAAATATATATCCATCTTGAATATCGTCACATCGATAAAAGCCCATGAACAGCTGATAATTTGTAAAAACTGCATATATCAAGCTATTAGCGCTATTTTGATGCTTGCTAACGGGATGCCGAACTCTGACCTTTCAATTTGAGCCAATAGGAGCTTCTATACGTTATATACAGCCATCAAGAGCCAATGAGTGTCAACTTGATAAGGAAGTGCCAGCCCTCTTATTTTGTATACAGACGGAGCCAGCAGCAGCCCAGTCTCCCGTTGACTCACGTATTGTGTAGCCAATGAACTGCTGAAGCTTTAGACATGTGACAACCATGGTTTTATTTTTACAAATGTTATTTAGGGATATAATTGTACTTATTAATTACAAAATACAAAATAAACACAAAAATAATACAAAATGTTTTGTTTATACTTCACTTACTTTGTGTCATTACTACTGATAGGGAATATTGGATATATAATAGTTATTAATGGCCTTTTTATCAATAAATATTATAATATCTCCAAATGCACAGCTTGTGAACGCCTGGTTTTTAATCCCTTTTATCTGTCATATCATTTTAACCTGAACTTGGTAACACTTGGTGCTATGTTCCTATTGTGTTTTCCAGCTCATGACTACCAGCTATACCCATCTTCAGGCATCTTTTTCAACAACAAACTTCAGGCGGAGTTTATTTTCTTCAAATTTAGTATATTCAGACCACTATTACTCAGTGCCCGAAGCACTTGGAGTAATTCCTCAATATTTTGCAAGAACAATAAGAGAGTTATCTTTCGAATGAGACCAAAACCATGCATCTGGTCCAAATGGTTGAAGAGCATCTTTCAATTTACTTTGGGTATGTCGTTTGTAGGTATTTTCGGGTAAATTCCCCAACCCCTAGAGGTTAACAAATTAAATATTCAGTACAGAACTACAACATTGTTTTCAAGGTCTCAAGGTCTATTGTGCAGAAGCCTCAGTAAATGAATGAGCTGCGCCCCAGTCTGCTTTTCATTATGATTAAAGAAAAACATGATTTATTTCTACAACATGCAGAGGCTACCATATAAGGTTCCACATGGTCATCAGTAGTGACACACACACTCACACACACTTTGACATGTTGACCGCAGGGGCCAGGGATGTTAACGCTCCCCACTGTCCCTCCGACTGGTGGATGACCACTCCACCTCCTGATCACAGCCGCGCGAGACAATCGTCCACTGGATTTTTGTTATTGGAGTCCAGGTTGAATGGTCCTTCAGGTATATAACTTACTGCAGACTGTTTTATAATACAGATGGACAAGTTAAGCCTCCATCATTCTTCCGACAGTCATTTCTCTCACATACACACACACACACACACACACACACACACACACAAACACACAAAGACACACACAGGCAGATTGCTCCACTTATCTCGCTTCCTTGATTTATTTCAACTTTCTGCTTTTAATTTTCAACAGTGTCACTTCAATATGAAACCAATTTCTTGATGCAGCCCCCCATGCATGATTGCCCTTTACACTCTAAGTGAATTTCTGTACCCTTAAATCATCGGCATACATATGGAAAAGGCTGAATGCAAATCTGTTCTTTGACCTACATTTGGCATTGCCCCCTCCAGCACTTGGACAATTGAAATGTTCTTGTTTGGATATTTATAGCAATCTCACAATTATTTGTGATGCAAAGATGAAAAGGCTTTATGTGTGAAGTCTAGTGATATTAGCATGTTCATATCATGGAAAATCAAATTACAGTTTTTTTTACAAAAGGTAACAAATCAAATCAAATTTATTTGTACAGCCCAATATCACCAATTATACATTTGTCTCAGTGTGCTTTACAGACTATACAGGTAACGACACCCTCTGTCCTTAGACTCTTGCATCGCACAAGGAAAAACTTCCTAAAAGAAACCCCATAATTAAAGGGGGAAAAATGGAAGAAACCTCAGGGAGAGCAACTGAGGAGGGATCCCTCTCCCAGGACGGACAGACGTACAATAGATGTTGTATGTACAGGATAAACAACATAGTACAAATACAACATTTGACAGAAAATGATGTTGTGTTGAAAAAGAGAAAGTTTGGATGAATCCAGGAAAATGTCAAAAAGGCTTTCCGGTGTCCAGCAGGACCAGGGCAGCAGGCACAACCACGATTCCTGATCCAGACGTAAGCTTCATCAGTGGCAACCTGCCACATGAGGCATAGAAACTCCGGGGTTGATTACCCGGATGATGAGTTAGTAACATGCATTTATATAAATGCATACAGATAGAAAGGGGGGAAGAAGAGAGGGAGGGGAGGAGAGAGGAAGAGAAGGAAGAGAGCAGGGAGGTGTCCCCCGGCAGTCTAAGCCTATAGCAGCATAACTAGGGGCTGATCCAAGGCAAACCTGAGCCAGCCCTAACTATAAGCTTTATCAAAAAGGAAAGTCTTTAGCCTGCTCTTAAATGTGGAGAGGGTGGCTGCCTCCCGAACACAAACTGGAAGTTGGTTCCACTGGAGAGGAGCTTGATAGCTGAAGGCTCTGGCTTCCATTGTACTCTTAGAGACTCTAGGAACTACAAGTAACCCTGCAGTCTAGGAGCGCAATGCTCTAGTTGGTTTATAAGGTACTATGAGATATTTAAGATATGCTGGAGCCTGACCATTAATTGCTTTATTAATCAGTAGAAAGATTTTGAATTCTATTCTGTATTTTACCGGGAGCCAGCGCAGAGCAGCTAATACAGGAGTAATATGATCCCGTTTCCTTGTTCTTGTCAATACACGTGCCGCTGCATTTTGGATCAACTGAAGAGTCTTAAGCGACTTTTTGGGACAACCTGATAACAATGAGTTGCAGTAATCCAGCCTTGAAATAACAAATGCATGGACTAGTTTTTCTGCATCATTTTGAGACAGGATGTGTCTTATTTTTGCAATGATTTTGTAACACACATTTCTTCATACTGGGTTCACATTTTCAAAACTCTTTCGGCACAACAGCAGTCAATATGGGCTAAACTGTGGATCACTGTTCATTCAAAGCAACATTGATATTTATATTTTCCATGGACCGTCGACCAACACCCTCAGTCACCCAACAACACCCCCCAACCCACACACATACACACTCACACACTCCTCTGGGTTTTGCCCACATCACCAACTGTCCTGCTGCAGCTCATCTGTAAATTGTGCTGAGACTATGAAAAGTAATTTCACTGTTTAATCATCATTACTGTCCTCAAAGAGCCGGGTTCAAACACAGAGCCAACCGATTGACTACCTGCTTATAAGAGTAATCAAATGTATTATTCGCTCCATTTGACCATTCTTTATATTATGTTTTGTATTCTACAGCTATATATCTCTCTCTTCTAGTCTTGATATTTTTACTGTGTATTTCTTTTCTCCTGTGTCAGTCAGTCAGTTCATTAGAGCAGAGTAGAGCGGCTGTAGAGTGGTCGTCCAGTAGTCGGAGGGCTGGTAGTTCGATCCCCAGCCCCTGCAGTCAGCATGTCGAAGTGGCTTTGGGCAAGATACTGAACTCGAAATTGCTCCCGATGGCCAATGATGTGTGAGTTGATGTGCACCGTGTATGGAGCCTCTGACTCTGTATGAATGTGTGTGAATGGGTGAATGCTGACAAGTGTTGTAAAGCATTTAGATGACCCCATATGGTAACATATAGAAACTGTGTCGGAAATGGACCCAGGACGGAATATTGCAAAACTTCCAGTGTTTCTTCCCCTCATCACAAAATAATTAATCAGTCCAATTATTAGACATTTGCAAACTAGGCATCTGCTTTTTAATGTACATCCAAGTTTCATGCATTTGATATATCATTAGCCTAATGCAGACCTGACACTATACTCATGTACTTTAGCTCAGTTTTTCTTTTGTGATCTGTTGTCGTGGAAGACTTAATGTAATTCACATTAGTTATTTGTTTGCTATTTGAATACATTTTTTGGTGCTAAATATTTAAACTGTGCCTAACTTATTGGTTGTTTTTCACACTTTATATGACTATTTGTGTTATTATTTGGATGCTATTACTTTATTATTGTCATTTTAAATAGTAACCTTCTGAACAAAGTCCATTAAAGTCTGCAACCGGAGCACGGTTCTGGCTTGGATCCAGGCCCGACGGCAGCAGCAGATGAAAGCTTGGACAGATGGGCAGGAAACCTCCTTCTCTAGAGCAGGGAACAGTGTAGGCTAGAACCCGTAGGTCCTCATCGATGAGGCTGATCTCATCACCCCTGACATTGATCCCTCCTTCTCGCCTAGATACGTTGATCCAACCTGGAAGCCAGCTCAATTAATCCATCGAGAGAGGAAGGCAAATCAAAGGAAACCAGCTCATCCTTAATATACTTCGCTAACCACAGGAGGAAAGCGTCACACTAAGCCGAGGAGTTCCAGTCACTCTGCAGGGCTCTGGTATGGAAATCTTTGGCGTAGTCTGCAACTGTCCGGTTCCCCTGACTCATCCTCATAAGTCTGGGCCATAGAAACTATCCCTAAAACCTCGCACAGCTCTGCAGAAAAGGCTGGGAAGGATGAGCAGGCCGGTGTCTGTCATTCCCATTCGGCGGTTCCCCACAGTCGGGCTCTACCATTCAAATAATTAATAGAGAATGCTACCTTAGCCACCTCAGAGGCAAAAAGTAGTGCTGCAGGGCGAACAGAATAGAACAGTTTGTGATAAATGGATTACAGCCCTCAGGATCTCCGGCGTAGCGTTCCGGGGTCCCCAGCGTAGCTGCCGACCGTGCATGTGCTGGAGCTTGTGGTAGAAAGGGCTGGAACTGTCTGCTGGACAATGGCTGCTGCTAGCTGCTGTACCTGAGAGGCTAAATTAGCTGGCACTGGGTCGATGCTGACTGGCATGTCTCCACTGCTACGGTGGCAAGTAGCGCCTTGTGCTGCTGGAGAATGCTCTCGAGTCTCTTGAGGCGGGACTGTGGTGACGGGATGCTAGCTGGGTCCATTTCCAAATCGTTCTGTCATGAGGCGTGTTTGGACCCAAATGCAGCACACAGGAAACTGGGAACAGTTGGTAACAACGTTTAATTATAACTCGGGAGATACAAAGCAGGACAGATACTTAGCACAAGTCCGTACAAAATTCCAAACATATGAACCTGTAGGGGACACGGTCACGGTCAGGCAGAGAGCAGGACAGAGGCAGGCAGAGTCGGCAACAGGAAATTAATTGTGACCAAGGTGCTGGAGAGTCTGGCATTAGTCCAAGTACAATCTGGCAACGAGTAGATGACCAGGTGAGTCTTAAATACTGCCTTGATTGAAGATGTGCTGCAGCTGGAACCCAGGTAAGCTGATGAGGTGAAAGTAACTGGCTTGTGAGGTGGAGTGGGGGCGTGGTAGTGGAAAACTACAGAGGTGCAGCAGGTATAGAAAGAAGCAGACCGTGACAAGAGGTGTTAAACTCCACAGGGAACCTTTAAGTTCAGTTCAACACTGACAGACCACAGAACGTGATGATGATGACGATGATGATGATGAGACAGCAAGCTGGGGTTTCATGAAATTCAAAGTTATTTGATGATAATAGCTTCAGAGTTGTTGCAGAAGAGAAGTGGAGAGAGCGAAAAGGAGCGGCAGCAGTGAGTCTGGCAGTAAAATACTGTATCAAATGACCCTAACTGAGATCCACTGGTGTAAAAAATTGAAATAAAAACTCATAAATGACCATGGAGTGTTACAGGCTTTTCTTTGGATCACATCTTGTGGATAATAAAGAAATTGATGACATGAAATCTCTTAAATCACTTATATTCCGATGAGGTAGCAGAGGTCTTCTCAGATCCTGTGCCCTTTATTGTCAACCTAACAGTCTGCAGCTTTGGAATTATTCAGCTATGTGTACACAAATTCTTAAAATGAAATAACTAAATACTGCGCTAGTCCATTCCTTCTTAAACACCACATAATGTTTCTGATTTGATGATCAAAAAAAGAGCTTGATTGATTGATTTTTACACCAAAATAGAGTGATATTCATTCAGAATTCAGTTCTGTTTAACTAGAATGTATTCCAAATTAAGCAGTTTTGTGCCAGCTGAGAAGACAGGCTTCACATATGTTATTGCATCTCTTCCTCACCTCTCATTTTTAGCAATTGACCTTTGCAAATAAAATTAAAGCAGAAGGGAGGGAGGGGGAAGGGCACATTTTAAATTCAACCATTAATTCGCCGGTCAGCCCAGGAATCTCTCTGATTTGGCTCCAGTGTTGGGGCTCTTTAGGAAATGCATGGCTAGCTTGGCTGTAGTAGCTGCAGTGGTGCCAATGGGCAGTTAGAGTCAAGCGGTGCAGGACAGACGGTGGAGGCTAATACGGGACAAAGCAGCCAAGACTGGGAGATGGGATGGCAGGGAGAGGAGATGACCAAACAGAGAGGGAGGCCTCAGGTTCTGCTGGGTTCATCAGAGATGTTCAGAGCCAATAAATGCATATTTTAAATATTTAGTTATATTATTATTTATATATTATTTATTATCCTATCAGTAATAATGAGACTATACTCACCACGTTAATTGATGAGATCTGGAAAAAGTTGTGACATCACAAAAACATTTTAAAAGGTCAACAGTAAAACTATGACCTAAACATCCATAATTTCAGATCCACTCCCTGCTTCAACTGTTTGACAGCAGGTGTGTGCACACAGTTGCTCAGGGAGTATTAGCAACATGTCAGGTGAGCTCAATTTCAGTTTGCCCGTCAAAAAAAGGTTTAGTGATGTCAAGTCAATTTCTTTATATCGGTAACACTAGCTAGACACCCTCCTTTCTATAATGCTGGTTGAACTCAGTGTGCAGGAGCTGCCATGACTCAGCAAGTGTTGAAATATCAGGAACCAAAAGTATTGTTTTGTAGTAATCAGTTATAATGTTAGCAAGCTATGCTTAAGCTTTCACATTCCAAGTAAATCAGAGATAGAAGTGTAACATTGGCTAATAATTCTAAACTAATCATTTGTCCATGCCTTGTTTGCCATCCAGGGAAATAAAACAAATGAGTTGTATTCAACCTACCTGCAGTATGAACATTGATGAAACATTTCTTCAAACACAAACACTTTTGGATATGCATAGTCAAATGACAAATGAACACTTTGCAGTCATCAATATGTCCTCCCCACTCTTCAAACACATATGAGCAGCGGTAAGCAGTCAAATGAGCTACTTCTGTCTGAAAGTCCTGAAACCTGCTTACTGACAGGCCTCACCAGCAAAAGGCTGAGAAGCACTTATTTGGAGGGAGTGAGGAGGAGAGAAGATGAGAGGAGATGGAAGAAGAGGGGGTTTTGGAGGGGGGGTTTGGGGGCTGGCTGGATGTAGAAGAGAGGTGTGGGAGGAGGTGGCCTCAGGCTGGGATTTACAAGAAGAACGCCAAGAAGAGTCCAGCCTTCTTTTGACTCATGTTTTTCTCTGCTCTCCACTTTTGCTGGCAGTGATTTACTGCAGCAGGACAAGAGTTTTTTCAAACCGTTTGAGACCAGAAGAAATATAGATCTCATTTGAATATTTACATATATTTGCTTTGAAATATGAGGTGGATAACCAACACAGAATTCTACAACACCCACACAACTGACAGAAACTGTTGAGCCTGATTTTTTCAGCTGTTTTAAAACAAACTGTCATTTTAATCTATATTACAGTATTTCAATTTTAATGTAACAGATATTCTGGAAACCCACTGACAGATAGTGAAGGAATGGACAACCATGCCTACGATGTCTTTACTTTCTGCTCCCCATTCCCAGAACTTTCAGTTTTCATTCCCACTTAAATATTTTCCATCTGTAGCTGATTGTAAACCAAAGCAAATGTTATTTGTTGTAATTTAGTAAAACTATGTACCTTTACATTTAATTTAAATTACAGGTTTGTGAAATAAAAGTATATGTAACAGTTTTAATACAGTATAATTGTGTACTTGAACGTTTGTAAACATCTTAAATTACTGCTCTGTAAAAATATGAAAATGTTTCTCTTATTTCAAGGTACAAGTGTATGACAACAGATCACTACGACAGTCTGGTCCATTCTATCACTGACTGATAGTTGAACTCTGCTCCCATGGCGGACCCTGACCATCTCTATGCATATGAATGCAGTACGTTAAGATAACGAGCATCAGGAGTGTAATATTCTCTCAGTCAAACTTTGACAAAAAAGAAAACCCAGTGTGGAGCCTCTTGTCCACAGTCCGTTACAGGGATGACAGAGAGAGAGTATAGTGTCACACACAGCTTTATTCGCACACAGGTAAGCGGCTATCACAGGCACAGCTGACAGGTCGCTCTCCTGTCCGTCGCTCTGCTCTCCAGACTCCTCTGCTTCGTGGCTGAAGAAGCGTCTCCGTCTCCTTTGGAACCCAGCCTACTGCAAGAGAACAGAACCAGGCCATCACCATGCATTTATTATGTGACTGATTACCTGATTCCGTTCAGCTGTCTGGCCTCCAGCTGGGACACTCCTGTCTCTCCCCAGCAGCCGGCGCCCTAACCACACCCCACTGGCCGGCCGCAAGCTAACTCCCCCCCCCCCTCCGCCGAGCGAGAGAGGAAATCAGCCACAACCATCCGGTTACCCGGCCTGTGAATCACCTTGAAGTTGAACGGTTGCAATGCCAGATACCAACGGGTGATCCGGGCGTTGGCATCCTTCATGCGGTGGAGCCACTGGAGCGGGGCATGGTCCGACCAGAGAGTGAAAGAGCGCCCCAGGAGGTAATAACGCAGGGCGTCGACCGCCCACCGTATGGCGAGGCATTCTTCCTCCACCGTACTGTAGTTCACCTCCCGCTGAGCCAGCTGCCGGCTAATGTACAGTACGGGCCGGTCGACCCCCTCCACCTCCTGGGACAGAACGGCTCCCACCCCGCTGTTCGAGGCGTCGGTCTGCAAAACAAAAGGGAGAGCAAAGTTAGGAGAGAACAGTAGTGGCTCCCCACAGAGGGCTTTCTTTACCCTCTCAAACGCCCGCTGGCACGGCTCCGTCCACTGGACCGGATCTGAAGCACCTTTCGGGTCAGGTCGGTCAAGGGGCAGGTCAGCTCCGCGAACCCCGGAATGAACCGACGATAGTAGCCGGCCAGCCCCATAAACCTCCTGACCTCTTTTTTCGTCTTAGGTGCCGAGCAGGCGGAAATGGCGGCAGTCTTTTCCAGCTGAGGCCGCACCTGCCCGCCACCCAAGTGGTACCCCAGATACCGTACCTCCCTCCGCCCAACCGCACACTTCTTCGGGTTGGCTGTGAGCCCCGCGCTCCTCAAGGACTCGAGCACTGCCCCCACCTGCTGCATATGCTGCTCCCACGTCTCGCTGTGTATAATCACGTCATCTAAGTAGGCAGCAGCATACGCCGAGTGAGGACGCAGAACCCTGTCCATGAGCCGCTGAAAGGTGGCCTGGGCCCCAAACAACCCGAACGGAAGAGTCACAAACTGGTATAAGCCATACAGAGTGGAGAAGGCACTTTTTTCCCTGGACTCTGGAGACAGGGGAATCTGCCAGTAACCCTTGGTCAAATCCAGTGTCGTATAAAAGCGAGCCGTGCCCAACCGGTCCAGGAGTTCGTCGACCCGGGGCATTGGGTACGCGTCGAATTTGGACACCTCATTAACCCTGCGATAGTCCACACAGAACCGAATTGACCCGTCGGACTTGTGGACCAGCACAACTGGACAACACCAAGCACTGCTGGACTATTCTATTACTCCCATCTCCAGCATGGCCTGAAGCTCCGCCTGAACAATCTTCCTCTTGTGTTCAGGCAGCCGATAGGGCCGTGACCGTACCGTCACACCCAGGGGCGTCTCTATGTGGTGGTGTGCGAGGGTGGTGAGCCCAGGCAGGGGGGAGAACACATCGGCAAAAAGCCCTTGCAACATGGCAACGTCCGCTCTCTGACCCGGTGAAAGCTGGCTGTCACAAAAAACCGGGGCTGATTTTACCGTTTTTAATACCTCCGGCCCCAGCTCATCTTTTTCCATCACCGTAGTAGCCAGAGAGACAGAGGCCACCTCTCTCCACTCTTTTAAGAGATTGAGGTGGTAAATTTGTGTCGCTCCCCCCCTTGGCGAGTAATTTGGAGCTAGAGGTAGGGAGCAATACAAGTACTTTATCTCCCGGTGCAAATTGCCTGAGTCTCGACCCTCTGCTATACAGCCGCTGCTGACGTTCCTGGGCCTGGAGTAAATTCTCACGTGATAACTGTCCCAGTGAATGGAGTTTCGCTTTCAGGTCCAGGACATACTGAACTTCATTCTTACTTGTGCTAGGACCCTCCTCCTAGTTTTCTTTAACCAGGTCCAAAACACCCCGTGTCTTCCTGCCAAACAACAGCTCAAAGGGAGAAAATCCCGTGGAGGCCTGGGGAACCTCCTGCACTGCGAACAACAGAGGGTCTAACCACTTATCCCAATTGCGACTATCTTCGTGAACGAACTTACGAACCATATTTTTCAGCGTTTTGTTAAACCGCTCCACCAGCCCGTCTGTCTGCGGGTGGTACACACTAGTCCTAATGGAGCGGACACCGAGTAGCCCGTACAGCTTGTGTAAAGTGCGTGACATAAAGGACGTGCCCTGGTCAGTCAAGATCTCTTTCGGGATCCCAACTCGGGAGATAACCTGGAACAGTGCCTGCGCCACACTCTTTGCCGAGATGTTACGCAGCGGCACTGCTTCCGGGTATTGCGTTGCGTAATCCACTAGGACCAACATAAAGCGATATCCCCGGGTGCTCCGGTCTAATGGCCCGATGAGGTCCATACCAATTCTGTCAAACGGCACCTCAATTAATGGCAGTGGGCGCAACGGCGCTCTTGGAGTGGTTGGCGGGTTAACCAGCTGACATTCACGGCAGGACGCACACCACCGCTTCACGTCCGCGCGAATGCCAGGCCAATAGAATCGGGCCATGATCCGGTTGAGTGACTTGTCGTACCCTAGATGACTGGACATGGTCGGATTATGATGAGCCGCCTGGAAAGCCGTTTCCCGGCGGCTTTTTGGAACCAACAACTGGGTATTTAACTCTCCTGTCTGTGTGTCACGGCTCACACGGTACAGTCTGTCCCTAATCACCGAGAAGTGGGGGTGTGTCAGTGCGACGTTCGGGTGTAGTGGGTAACCATCCACACACACTACTTGCTCGAACGCGTGACGGAGGGTCTCATCTTGAGACTGCTCGAGGGGAAAGTCCTCCACCGCACGTAACGGTGGAAGCTAATCACAAGCCTCCTCCAGCCCTGCACTCCCCTCCGCGGCGTTCGTGTGGCCGAGTTGCCGCACCGCCAGCACCCCAGCCCTGGCATTTGAGGAGCCCTCTGCGGTGCCGGGCGACCAGACGCGTAGGCTGGGTCCTGTGGAGGGGAAAATAAAGGAAACTGGGGGTTAGGGAGCGACTGGGGTCCAGCTGTCCCAGGGTTGTAGGCAGGACCCCCGGAGGATGGCGTAGTGCCAGGGCCAGCGGCCCCCACGGCAGGCCGGAACCTCATCGGGGCTGGAACGGGCCGGAGCTGTGGAGGAGAGATGGCCCGGGCTTCAGCCCCCAGGCTCCGCCGGGGCAGGGAGAGGTGGTCCTCCGCGAGTCTGACGGCGGCTTCAAGGCTGGCCGGACGGTGACACTGGACCCAGTTAGCCGAGTCGAGGAGCTGCTGGGCGAAGGCGAAGGGTCGGCCAGCGTCCTCAAAGGGCAGGCTCCGGAGCCGGCGGCGATGACCCTCTGGTGTGCTGCCCAACCGGTCCAGGATCGCCCTCCGGAGCTGGTTGTAGTCATATCTGGAGGCCGCAGGCAGGGTATGGGCGGCCCGCTGGGCTTCCCCGGACAGCAGGGGGAGCAGTCGTATCCCCCACTCCGCCTGCGGCCACCCGCACGCCTCTGCCGTGCCCACGAAGATGTCCAGGAAGGCCTCGGGGTCGTCCTCCGCCGTCATCTTCTGCACTGCGACCCGCGGGAGCTGGGCTGGCCCGCCTCCCGACTCACCCTCCGGGGCAGCCGATGACAGGAGCATTCCCTGCAGGAGGTCTCGGTCCGCCTTCTGGTACGCCGCCAGGTCTACGAGCGTCTGGCTCTGCTGTTGCTGAAGGGCCGCGGTGCCCTCGTGCATGGCCGCCAGACGCTGGAGGAGAAGCCCTAGCGGGCTCTGCGCAGCTACCTCCTCTGTCATGTCCCTGTTCAGGCGCCACTTGTGGAGCCTCTTGTCCACAGTCCGTTACAGGGATGACTCCTTTGGAACCCAGCCTACTGCAAGAGAACAGAACCAGGCCATCACCATGCATTTATTATGTGACTGATTACCTGATTCCGTTCAGCTGTCTGGCCTCCAGCTGGGACACTCCTGTCTCTCCCCAGCAGCCGGCGCCCTAACCACATCCCACTGCCACACCCAATTACCACATTTATCAAGTTACTTTGAGTTGGAAATCAATTCTGCTCATAGTGACAGAGGTAGTGTAGCATCTTTGATAACAAATCCTAATAAACAACTAAATGGATTGTTTGTCAGCCCTTTCCAAAATGCCCAATGTTTTCTGTAGTGAAGGTTGTGTTAGGCTAATGCACTACTTGCGTTTTGAGTTAAGATACCTACTTTGTGCTAGAAAAGCATCCTATTTCTGGCTTTCAGAAATCCCACAGAAATAAAGTTGTCAGAATGACACATTAAGTAAATTGCAGTGCAGAAAAGACATGTTTGAGGTAGAGGAAACAGAAGTGTCTCCTTTACATAGTTTGTCCACCACAACAGTGATGTCTTTACACAGTAAAATGTCCTCTTTAGTACATACGTATGTTAGTCACAGTTCTTTAACACATTTTTTTAAGGAGATGATTATTCATTTATTATTTTTTAGTATTTCAAGCTTTTCACTAACTTTAAACAAATGCTGAATCATTGTGGAACATTCTAATCAGGTGAATCGTTCCCTATAAGATATTTTCCTAATCTTAACCAGATAGTTTTAAACATGACCACAAGTGTTTCATACCCTTCTTGAAATTGTTGTCATAACCCAAAACACGTAGTATTTGTGCCAAAATGCGAACAAACCTTAACCATGGAGACGGCAGAACAGAAATCGGCCATTTTGGAAACATGAAATACCATCCTGCTGAAAAGGAAAACACTTATATGGGTCATCTTTCAGGGCACTCACACATGACATGTTATTTAAGTCTGGACATAGTTTAGGATGTGATATTTTATAGCATGCCAAAATAATCTTTAACTAGCTGCAACCTGAGGTAGAAACTCTGCCTAAAGACTAATTGAGGCCTTATTTAGAGCAATGGAACAATCTAAAAGTTGCAGAGCCACTATTATGGTCCTGGAATGGGCGAACGCCCCGTATCCTTACACTGCCCTTCTCTAACATCTCTAACAATACCTTTCCTACTAAACCAGGGGTTCTCAACGGGGGCAGCAGCAGCCGTTCAGAGGAACAATATTTTAGAAAGGGGGGCATTCACGTGTCTTTGGGGGGCATTTGTGTGTACGGCCCGCGAGGTAATTCATAAGCACATGCAAAAAATCTACTCCAAAAATATAAATCCAAATCTAGTCAGATATAGAATAAAATCGGCGACTGAATGTTTTTCCTGGTCACGGTCAGGGTCCTTGAACACAACACGAGCGGCACGTGTCATCACATGGTCACGTCATGTCAAAAAACTTCAATATTAAACTGTCAGTGACATCAGCGAACGCAGCATAGCGAGTGCAAAAAAGAGAAAGGTGGATGTGGAATGTTCCAGGAGAAATGGACAAACGACTATTTCTTTGTGGAAGTAAAAGGCCAGTGCAGCCTTGCAGTCATGAAAAAGGCTCTCGAGCTGCATTACAGCACGAAACATGCCAAACTGCACGGGCTGAAAGGACGAGTGCGTTTGGATAAAGTTAATCAAATCAAATCATCAAATCAAATTTATTTGTATAGCCCAATATCACAAATTATACATTTGTCTCAGTGTGCTTTACAGACTGTACAGGTTACGACACCCTCTGTCCTTAGACCCTCGCATCGCACAAGGAAAACCTTCCTAAAAGAAACCACACAATTAAAGGGGGAACCATGGAAGAAACCTCAGGGAGAGCAACTGAGGAGGGATCCCTCTCCCAGGACGGACAGACGTGCAATAGATGTCGTGTGTACAGGATAAACAACATAGTACAAATACAACATTTGACAGAAAATGATGTTGTGTTGAAAAAAAGAGAAAGTATGGATGAATCCAGGAAAATGTCAAAAAGGCTTCCCGTTATCCAGCAGGACCAGGGCAGCAGGCGCAGCCATTATTCCTGATCCTGACGTAAACTTTATCAGTGGCAACCTGCCACATGAGAGACAGACACTCTGGGGATGATGCCCCGGATGATGAGTTAGTAACATACATTTACATAAATTCATACAGATAGAGAGGGAGAAGAAGAGAGGGAGGGTAGGAGAGAGGAAGAGAAGGAAGAGAGCAGGGAGGTGTCCCCCGGCAGTCTAAGCCTATAGCAGCATAACTAGGGGCTGATCCAGGGCAAACCTGAGCAAGCCCTAACTATAAGCTTTATCAAAAAGGAAAGTCTTTAGCCTACTCTTAAATGTGGAGAGTGTGTCTGCCTCCCGAACACAAACTGGAAGCTGGTTCCACTGGAGAGGAGCTTGATAGCTGAAGGCTCTGGCTCCCATTGTACTCTTAGAGACTCTAGGAACCACAAGTAACCCTGCAGTCTGGGAGCGTAATGCTCTAGTTGGTTTATAAGGTACTATGAGATCTTTAAGATATGCTGGAGCCTGACCATTAATTGCTTTGTAAGTCAGGAGAAGGATTTTGAATTCTATTTTGTATTTTACAGGGAGACAGTGCAGAGCAGCTAATACAGGAGTAATATGATACGTTTCCTTGTTCTTGTCAATACACGTGCCGCTGCATTTTGGATCAACTGAAGACTCTTAAGCGACTTTTGACAATCTGATAACAATGAGTTGCAGTAATCCAGCCTTGAAGTAACAAATGCATAGACTAGTTTTTCTGCATCATTTTGAGACAGGATGTGTCTTATTTTTGCAATGTTACGTAGATGAAAGAAGGCAGTCCTTGAGATTTGTTTTATGTGGGAGTTAAACGACAGATCTTGATCAAAGCTGACGCCAAGATTCCTTACAGTGGTGCTGGAGGCCAAATTAATGCCACCCAGAGCTTCTATGTCATTAGAAATTGCGTTTCGGAGGCGTTTAGGGCCAAGTATAATAACTTCAGTTTTGTCTGTGTTTAATATCAAAAAGTTGCTAGACATCCAAGTTTTTATGTCCTTAAGGCATGCTTGAAGGTTAGCCAATTGATGGGTTTCATCTGGTTTAATTGATAGATATAATTGGGTATCATCATCATAACAATGAAAGTTTATAGAGTGGTTCCTTATAATATTGCCCAAAGGAAGCATATATAAGGTGAATAGAATCGGTCCAAGTACAGAACCCTGCGGAACTCCAAGACTGACTTTGGCTGTCATGGAGGATTTATCGTTAACAAGTACAAATTGAGATCGCTCAGATAAATAGGACTTGAACCAGCTTAGTGCGGTTCCTTTTATGCCAACACAATGTTCCAGTCTCTGTAGTAGAATGTCATGATCAACATCGTCGAAAGCAGCACTGAGGTCTATTGGTAACTTTCACCAGTGCTGTCTCTGTGCTATGATGAACTCTAAATCCAGATTGAAAAACCTCAAATAAACTATTATTATGTAAAAAATCAACAATCAACAAGATGATTAATTTGGGAGGGACTAAAGTTAGCATTGGAGTCCTACATTATATTGATATTGAGTCCTGGTATTGAATCAAGTGCTGATTAAATTTAGTCACAGCACTTTCAGATAAACATCGAGCGTAGGATATTTTGCCTACTGGCTTGTGGTCCAGTAACAGGACTTCAAGAATTATTAAAAAAATGGTCTGATAAAAGAGGATTATGTGGACACACTGATAAACTTTCAATTTCAACACCATATCTCAGAACAAGGTCCAGAGTGTGGTTTAAACAGTGAGTTGGTTCATGTACATTTTGACTGAACCCAATTGAATCTAATATTGAGATAAATGCATTATTAAGGCTGTCACTATCAACATCCACATGAATATTTAAGTCACCTACAATAATTACTTTATCTGTTTTAAGGACTAAACTTGATAAAAATTCTGAGAATTCAGATAGAAATTCAGAATACGGACCAGGAGGGCGGTACACAGTAACAAATAAAATTGGCTTTATTGTTTTCCATGTTGGGTTTGAGAGCGTAAGAACAAGGCTTTCAAAAGAGTTATAGTTTAGTTTAGGCTTAGGATTGATCAAGAGGTTTGAGTCAAATATGGCCGCAACTCCACCTCCTCGGCCAGTACCTCGAGGAATGTAAGTATTAATATGACCAGGTGGAGTGGATTCATTTATACTGACATATTCTTCATGTCTCAGCCAGGTTTCAGCGAGACAAAATAAATCAATCTTATTATCTGATATTAAATCATTTACCAATCCAGTTTTCGTTGATAAAGATCTGATGTTTAAGAGCCCACATTTAATTTTTCGATTTAATTGCACTTTTGCAGCGGTGGTGTTTATTTTAATTAGGTTTTCATGTATAACTCCTCTTCTGTTAACCATAGACTTAATTAGTTTAAGTGGTCGTGGGGCAGACACAGTCACTATGGGGATTTGAGTGGGTGACTGCCCGGAAAGAAGCACAGAGAAGTGTGTAAGACTGCAACTCTTTGTCCTGGTCTCAACTCTGGGTTGTCATGGATTAGGTCCACTTATAAACTTTGTAATATTATTGGATATGAGATCTGCTCCAGCCAAAGGAGGATGGATGCCGTCACTCCTAATCAGACCAGGTTTTCCCCAAAAAGTCCGCCAATTGTCTACGAAGCCCACATCATTATCTGGACACCACCGTATCCAGATGTCCATATAACATTGTGTGTTTTTAGACTTGTATTTTTATTTTGCTGAGCAATAAAGTGCTGCTTAAAAAAAACTAAACAAGCGGTGCCCCCCCTCTGCCGCCACTTCTCGAAAGCATTAATGTTATTCCAAGGATACACCATGAATAAAACTAATCTGAATTAATGTTAAAACACTACCGCTCTGGTCAGGACTTGGACCAGCAACAGACGAGCTGCACTCTGGCTGCACATAGTAGAAGAGCTAACACCAGCAGAGCTAACATCTGCATCACTGCTGCTGATTCAGGCTGTGTGCCTGTGTGGCTGTGTGAAAACCGCAGATATTTTCGCCTGAGTTTCTGAACGTTGGAGTCGACGTCGCTCCATTTATAATTAATGTGTTGGATTTTTTACTTTTTTTGCACTTTGTAGTTCTCTCATCTCCTTTCCTCCGCTCTGTCTCTGACTGGAGGTGTTCGCAAAACGGAGAGAATGTGAATGCACAAAGCAACTGACCCTGATTGGCTGCAGTCTCTGACACTGATTAAAGTTTGAATCTCAAACTTCTTATCGTTGCATTTGTTTAACACTCCTGAATAAAATGTCTTTGTTTGCTCCCTGGGTATATGGTGTATTAGGGCAATTGAAGGTAAAAACAACAAAACATTTGTTTAATAATATAATATTTATTATTATTATTTTTAAATGTTATTATGTAACTTCAATCTCAGAGAATTTGAGTTTTTATAATAACATAATATAGCAGCCTAATAATAAGAAAAATATTCTAAGAATTTAAATACTAAATTAATATAATCAATATGTAATATAAATTATAAATACTAAGAATAATAATTAGAATAATACAAACAGAATAATGATCAACATTAAAATTCAGGCGAGACACACAGGAAGCCTACATTTTATTTGATGGGGGGGGGGGCGGTAAGGGACCTGGATAAAGGATAGGGGGGCGCTGGCCCAAAAAAGGTTGAGAACCACTGTACTAAACCAACCAAGAAATCCTGTGGGATCAGGCTCTGCAGTCCTATTTGTGGCCTGTCTATGTGGATGAAGCGGTTACACAGATGGCTGGACGGATAGCCACCTGCCTCTGCAGGTGTTAGCCACCTGGGGAGATATGGATCCTCTGGGTGGTGGAGATGGAAACATGAAAAGCCACTGTTGAATTTGGCAAGATGATGCTATCTAACAGAAGGATGTATTGACCAACAGACACACAAACAGAAAGAAGATAATGTGTAATGCAGTTTGGATGAATCCCATCATTATTAGTGTAGTTTAGAAGTCTGCTTAAAACCTGAAAGTGTACATAATTTAGTATTTAGATTTTTGTTTGCAGTCTATGGGAATGTAGGTGTTTTATTCTTTGCTCTCTGGACACATTGAGCAAAAATAATACAAGTTTGCTTCTTTTGAGTTACACAACAACAATAACACAACAATTAGACATTCATTACGACACTGCTGACTCGCACTAACAAGGAGGACAAAAATAAGCGAAAGAAAGAGACACAGGAAGAAAAAGGTTGCATTTGTCTGTTGTTCTCAGCTGTATCATTGATCATATAGTACTACTCTGAAGTGAAACAGACACACAAGCATAGAGCCAGTTGTTCCTGTGTTGCTCATGTCTTCAAATGTATTCGAAATCAATGCAGGTCCAATCCCCGGTGGTCACTCACATGCGCATTTGTGGCATATTTGTGGAAGCTTTCAATGAGTTACACACCTGGAAGGAAAACAGCTTCCTGCTGGTAAATATACTATAACTGCCATGTGTATGCAAACAATGTATCCTCATGCAATGGTTCGTAATATACAGTATATGTTGGAAAAATATTCCTAATAACACCACAAAGTCAGGATCCAAATCAAATAAAAGGGTTTAATCTATATTCTTGCAAGAATGAGCGAGTTTATACATACAAAGGATGATCAAACTCACACACATACAGGTTTCTAAGATCTGCTGTGTTGCTCAGAGAAACAACTGTCTCTGCTTCTACATATATACACAAACATCAAAGGACAAACTTATTCAGATTGGAGCGGTCAAAAGTTATGAACTTACAGAGATCAAAAGGAACACATCTATTCAGAGAGATCGTCTTTGATGTTTATTACATGTTTACAGCAAATAACAGATGTGCTGATCCATCACCTGATGATTGTTCTTTTATTGATCTACAGTTTGTCAGCAGTTTGTGTCCTGTGTCCTGTTGTGTTTAGCCCCCAGTTTAACCTCTTGCCTTTTGCTGTGTTAATTACTTAGTTACTGGATTTTTCCCATCAGTACATTACAAAAAGTTATTATGTTGTGCCCAGCAACTCGTTTAAGAAAATGAGTATGTAAAATATGTAACTACATTTGTTACGCAAATGACGTACATGCAGTTAGTTCAGTATGTAAGTTCCATAAGTTAAAAACAAGTCAGCATTCACTGTTGGTTTCACAGGAGAGCTGTGTTTGTTTATCCTTTATACTTAGTCACCTGACTTCCTTAGAGGCAGCCCACGATTACATGGGTTATATACAAATTATAGTGAAATACTTTTCGTATGTATGTGAATGAAAACAGCCTGATGCAAATCACTTATACTATATTCAGTGGAATTGTTTGTTTTATTAACATATTTTGTCATTTGCAAAGGACAAGCGGTTACAGATAATAGATGGATAGTTGTAGGGAGGGCAATGTTGTTGCTCTAGCGCCATCATCAGGTCAACGTTTCAATGTGTCCAATACTTTGGTTTGTGACAAAATAGCAGCTGAACTGATGACAGCCTCAGATGAACTTTGTGATTTGTGCTTATTCACACATGTTAGCATGCCAACATGCTAATTAAAATGTGACCATGCAGTGCTATTTTATGCATGTAAGCATGCTCATGTTAGCATTAAGCTCAAAGCACTGCTGTGGAGCTAAATTCTGTTGAAGACCTATGGTATAGAGAGTATGAACACTATTATTATTATGCAGTAAATTGCCACGTTTCAAATTTGTAAGTTAGCGGGTTACACATGTGATTGTTAAGCTTGGCAGGAAATGAAACTTTTTTGACAGACTACTTTACAAGTAGTGGTAGCATGCGTATACTTTTAGTTCTTATGAGGCTGAAGATGGTGCAGTTTGGATAGAAGGTTTGGAAATAGTTCTGGGATTGATTTGGAGTTTGCTTGGTTAATATATTTCACATTGTGCGAGGTATTGATACGGTAATATATTTACTGGTACATTAGTGCGTTGATGTTGATGTTGAGGTTTGATTTTATATGACTTGGACTTGAAGCAATGATTGTAAATTGGAATAATTTGCAAGCATTAGACTATTTTAGGAAAAATATTTTAAGAATGGGATGAAATGTCAACACATGGTCATACATTCCTGGAAGGGCTGATTAACTCTGATGTTTGGTCCTCCTTTAACACATTTCAACATCTATATGAATATAGAATTTGGGATGAAGACAGCATTTTATTATTGCTCCCTTTATTCCCTGTATGCTGAGAAAACTCCAAATATGGCAGAGGAGGGAAGCAGGGAGGTTGTATAAAACTGGAAGTTTGTGTGTGTGCGTGTGTGTGTGTGATTGTGTACGTGTGTATGTGTGTGTTTGTGTGTGTGTGTGTGTATGTGTGTGTGTGTGTGTGTGCTTGTGTGTGTGTATGTGTGTGTGTGTGTGTGTGTGTGTGTGTGTGTGTGTGTGTGTGTGTGTGTGTATTGGTTAAATGTATAATGTACTGATGCACTTTCCTCTCTTGTTCTTCCCTGTTCATTATTATACTTGTTTAAAAAAGGAACAATATGCAAATCCTGCTCCAGATTAGACAGCAGAGCTGGTAATTTGGTTTGAAACATAAGTATGTACACACTACCGAGCCACCTAAGGCAAAATATTATATTTCAACCTGGTTTAATCTAATTATAGAGCAAACATTAAAACTCCATTTGCGGAATCTTGCCAGTTTTCTTCAGGCTGTGCTGTGGCCTGTGGTGCTCATGCCACTTGTTGATGATTGCTCTTTTATTTGTTCTTCTGCGGATTAGAAACAATGTGAAGACATGAGATCGCATTGAGCACTGAGATGAGAGTCCAGACCATAAGAGATTGTGACAAACAAATAATTACCCTGAATCTGTATTCAGAAAACTTGATTCATGATTTATGCATGACACTCCAAACAAGGTTGTTATTTTTGACCTCGCAAAAGACACAGTGGATCCAGTGGTAGTGAAATATTCATGTCTTCATTCTCATTTTGATTATGGCTGCTCTCAGCTCTCACCAGAAAAGGCTGTAGGAGAAGGTTGTGGGGATAACAATTGGAGGATAGCAGATAGAAAGTGGCTGTCACAGTTGATCCTGCCTGGGATTCACTGTGCTCAAACCCTGAACAATAATGCCTTCCCTCTGCCAAGAGATATTAAGTACAGTAATTGCCTGTCAGAGCCGCTTCATTTGGCCATGCTACCAGGTGCCAGCTGAAGGGAAAACTCGATGAGAGAGGTAGTAAAGATTTCTCAGGCCATCTTTGATAGCCAGATGCCTTTCCTTATGTCAATGCAAGCTTTTTCATAGGGATTTGGGCTGATTCAGGGAAAGCCGAGCTTTGAGGGTATACATTGGTTCCTGGAGATCTCTGAACTGCTTAAGCAGATTTCCAACTTCAAAATAGAATAAACAATCAGACAGATGTATGTAATTGAAACTCTTTTATTTAAATGAATCAAATGGAGATACATATGTCACTGAGAACTGTGAACATTTTGTTTAAATTATTACAGATAACATTTAAAGCTGGGACTTTTTATTTTGGATTTTATTTGTAAAAAAGTTATATAATAACCTTTCGGCACATTGTAATTCAAGTGATCTGAGAGAAAACAAGACTTCTGCACCTACTCTTGGCTCTGTTTAGCCAAGGAAATGAGATTCAAAAATAATTTAAAACTGAACGCAGATGCTGTAACTACAATACTGCCGAGACCCCAGACAGCACAAGCCAGCACGCCGTTTCAAACACGTCCGCCGATGCAGAGTCCTCCACCAAAGAGACGACGAAATGCATTCGCCAAAAGGGAGAAAGCAAAGGTAAGCCGTGCTACTTGTTTACTGTATTTATTGTTTCAAGCATAAAGCAATAATCGGTCTAGGCCTACTGTATCTAACCAGTTTACACCAAGCCCTAGCCAATATATATGTGTTATTGTTTGTAGTATTAATAACTTTAGCTAATTACACTTCATTAGCTTAATTAAGTATAGATTTAATGTTTATAACAGGCTTCCCCATTTTATTCTGTAGTTTGAGTAAATGCGTGAGTCTATTTAACTTTCACCATGCTCGTAAGCAGCTCATAAGCCTGTTATGGTCGTACGGAGGTTGGATCTATCTAGTAGCAACTTGTTACTATAGGCAGCCGTGAGATGGTCAGTATACAGACTATACTTTATAAAACAGCGCTGTCCTCTGGTCTGTTTGTTAGCTAATTGCTAATGCTTTATATACAGCCTCGTAATATATGACGTTTGACATCAGACACAACGATAGAACCTCAACCGCAGAAACTTTGAGAAAGAATCAAGTTATCAAGTTATCAAGCTTTACAGACGTTGATGTGTCCAAGTAGAGAAATAATTGAAAAATGTAATATTTAGCTATCGAGCAATTTGCGGACAACTAGTCGGGTTCATAACAATTGAAGGAAACCAAGCTATCGACTCGATATAGGATAGCTTAGGTTACGATCGAGGATAATGTTACGTTTTATTATGATGTATTTACTATATATTGAGAAGTTCTATGAACTATAGTCAAATGTATATACCTGTCTGTGTTCTTTTGCCGCACAGGATCTCCGCCAAATCCAGGATCACCGTCACCATCATCCGCATTGTCGCTCCCATCTGTGTCTCCATCTTGAGTACTGTGTCTCGAGCTGCTCTGTTTCCACCACGTTAAACTCGCCCGCATGATCTAAATCCACGACACCGGCATCCTCTTCAATAGATTCCTCTTCTTGAAGGTGCAACGACGACTCACTGTTACTCGATTCTGTCGAAATATCCGAGCCAGAGTCCGATATCGCCACGTCTGCCATGCTGTCGTGCTGTCTGTTGCTTCTGCTGTGCTGTCTGTGTATACTGGTGGACTGTATTCTACTTGTGATGTCAGAACACAGCGTCGGGTGTTTCCGGTAGCGGCAATGTAAACATCGGTGGTCGACATACTAAATCATGATTTATTAAATACTGCGATCATTGTGTCATAAATAACACATCATTTTACACCACAAATAGCATTTACTATCATCAGTAGAAATTCATGTTTATCATTTCGTAGGCCCTTTAAGAAAAAATATATTTTTGGTCAATTAATCGATTACTTGGCGAATTGACTAGCGCTTAACAATTGCTTGTCCAAGCCTCTGTGTGTGTATATTAGAGAATATATATTTGACAACTGGGCCAAAAAAACTTCTGCTAGTAATAGTATTTTTACCGTAAAGATGAATAGTGCATGGAGGGGGACCATTTACTGTGCAAGTGAACTAAATTTAACTCATTTTCATCTTTGTTAGGTACAATTAACTGTATATTATTCAGCATTGTTCATAGTAGACTGGAGACTATAGGGACACTGTACAGTATTTAAATGCATGTAACACTATCTACACTTATGTTAGGATGAAGCGTCAAACTCCGGGGTCGAGCATTGAAGCCTATGCGGAAGTGGCAAAAACTGCAGTTTATCGAATGGCCACTTGAGGCTCCAAAAGGAAGCAATTTCCATAGACCCCCATGTTAAAATGGCCATCTTTACAGCAGAAATAAACATCCTGCTACAATCATATATTATATATAATATAAAATATTGGACTAATAATATGGCTTGCTGTGCGGTTAAAAATGACATTCCAAGAAGTCTATGCTCCTAGTAAGTGAAATTCTGGTATTATTTTTTATTTATATGTTAGCACTAATGAAAATGTATTTAGCTAGCTAATACATTTGCCTTAGGTTAGCATTTGAGCATGACTGACAGCTGTGCTAACGATGCTAATGGGAGCACCGAAGTCAAAACGCAATAGAGAAGTGTTAACATTTAGCTTGATAATGCGTAAGAACAAAATGCGTCTGTGTGAGGTTGGAAAATAAAGGTCATCCACGTTAGTTAGGTAACGTTATGCAATGTTAATAATAAACTTGCCATGCTAGACATGGTAACGTTAAAAAAATAGACTAGGTAACATCAAAGTTATGTTGAAAAATGGTGGTCTGTTTGTCCAACTGATGTTACAATAAGGTGTGTATCTTAAAAATATTAATTTCAGTGTGGTTCCAGAAATAACGTTAAGCTTGATATCGCAATATGTTTTGGTTTAGCTGGAGTTAGTTATTGAGGCCACAGTAACGTTAACATTGTGTAACATTTATTATGAAATGTTGAACATTGAAGTAATTTAAGTTGTATTGTTTCCAGTCTGTAACCCAACACATATTACTTTACATATATATTTGTTTGTTAAGCTTTCCTCAGGTGATCCAGACAGGCTGGAGCAGTGGATGCTCAGCATGAGAAAACACAACTGGACTCCTAACAAGACTCTTCTTCTGTGCAGTGAACTGGGTTATCTTTAACAGGCTTGACTTTGGATACATGGAATGTGGGGTGAACCCTCATGGAAGGCGGCAGACGAAGATGGACAGCAGTAGGATTGATGACCCTTGAGACGGGGAATGGACCCCCAAAATGGGGAGCCAACTTCTTGGATTCTACTCTGAGGGGTAGATCCCTTGTAGACAACCAGACCCATTGCCCTGGAGTGTACAGGGGGGCAGGAATGCGACGTCGGTTGGCGGACTGTTGGAATTGTTCTGAAGAGCGCAGGAGTGTGAGGTGAGCCTGTCTCCATGTGCGTCGACACCGACCTACGAACGTCTGCACAGAGGGAATGCTGGCCTCACGTTCCTGATCAGGGAAGAATGGAACTGATCAGGGAACTGCTGCTGAACTCCAGATGTTGACGATGAATTCCAGGAACGATACCTCTGAGGTGTGGAATTCACACTTTTCAGCCTTCATGAAAATATAGTTCTCCAAGAGCCTCTGAAGATCTAGGCGTCCATGTGCCACATCCTCCTGCTTAGATTTGGAGAACATCAGAATGTCATTCAGGTAAACAAAGACACAGACATTGAGCAGATCCCGAAGAACATCATTGACTGATCCCTGGAAGACTACAGGAGTATTGGTGAGACCAAATGGCATGACGAGATATTCGTAATGTCCACTAGGAGTATTAAAGGTTGTCTTCCACTCATCCCCCTCCCTGATTCTTATCAAATGGTAAGCATTGCGGAGGTCGAGTTTGGAGAACATAGTAGCACCTTGTAACAGCTTTGAAAGCAGACTAACTAACGGAAGAGGGTGCCTGTTCTTGATGGTGATATTATTGATTCCTCTGTAGTCTATGCAGGGACACAGGGTCTTGTCCATCTTTCCCACAAAGAAAAACCCAGCTCCGGCGGGAGATAAAGATGGTTCGATGATTCCTTCAGCCAAGGAGTAATTGATGTAATTCTCCATGGCCTTGGTCTCAGGAGCCGATAGTGACCTCTCTTCCAGGCGTGACATGATTGAAGACCTTCCGCAGCTCCTCAGTGAAGATTTTGACGGAGAAGCAGGCTGGAGATTGTCTCTCCCACTCGGCGGTTCCCCAGTCCTTAGCCCTGCCCATAAGCAGAGAGATGTCATCCCACCTGGGATCTCTTTGTGAGGAAGGCGGAGGGTTGGAGCTCAAAGGCGAGGGAACACTGCACGAGAAATGCCCATTGCAAACCAGGAGTACCAGAATAGCGGGGATGGTGCAGAGGCGGCTAGATTCATGTTGGCCAGATTGAACTGTAAGGTTCGCTGGAACCGACAGATCTGAACCCACACAGAGACAGGCAGAATACAATGTAGTTCAGTTTACTTAACAATCCAAGCCCAATTTTGTCGTCACTGTCGCCTGACTTGAACCCCATAGAAAATCTCTGGTGGGATTAGGTATTTTTCGTATTTTCAAGTAAAGTCCCCCACACCTTAACAGGTTAAAAACATACTTTATATGTTTTTTATGAAAAACCTATAGAGAACTGTAGGGAAACACCAAAATATATAGACATAGAAATTAACAGGGGTTTAGCTCAGATCCAACTCTGCTTTGACATCAAATCCATTTCTCTATTTATTTCCACTGGTAAATGTTCTGATATGGTCATCTCACAGTGCGGTTTCCCCATGGGTGTCAACAGAATCAGTACCTATGGCATCAAGTGTAAATAGTCAGTTTGTTTTGACTAATTTCAGTCACATTTTGTGCTGAAGTATTTGGGGCAGAAGGTTGTATTTTATGTAGGATTGAGTAATAATTAACTTCACACACAATACTTATTAGTATAATATATTCATTGATGGTTTGGATCTGAATATGGGATTTGATGAGAGTAAGAACACATAAAATGTTGCCAGCCTACACCTGAATCTGGTCTCTAACTTTACAATCCCCTCGTAATGTATCATTGTTGCACTATAGGAACTATAATCCACTTGGCTTTTCCAGGCTTGTGAAAGTAGAGAATGTGTATCTGTGGCTACAGGGGCGTGAGGAGCCCGGACGCTGTCACATCCTCCCTCCTTAGAGCCCTCAGTGTTTACGCTCAATCACTTCCCATCTGCCACTCTGTCACACACAGCAGACAGGTGGGGAGATGATTCATTGAGCTTCCTTCAACCAGTGAGACTCCAATGAGGGGAAGTGATTTAGTGCATGTAACTTATAGCAGTTAGGAATATAACAAGCTTTAAGCACACTATGGAATAGAGTGCTGATGACAGGAGCAACATTTACATTTCAGAGAGGTGGCAGAGACTGTATTTATTTGACTTACTTTGGATGTAAAATGGCTGATGGGTCAGCTTTAATTTAGGGAGATGTTCAGCCTGGGATATTTTGAGTACAGATTTTTTGGTCAAGGTAAAAGGGAAGGTGTGAACACTGACAACAAGTCTTCTTTCGTTTCTAAATTAAAAAAACAAGCATGACACATCAAACCAGCTTTACAATAGAGCCAATTCTGTTCATTGACAGCTTAAATCAGATGCTGGAGACACAATCACACCCTGCCTCTGATGTTCCTGAGACATTGGCACAGCCTGTGTGTCACCATGAGTGCAGAACTGGTGAAGTACTAGCAGGTTTAAGATTACACTTATTTCAAAGCTGCAATGTGTAAGAAATGCCAGAATTTTAATTTAAAAAATGTCCTCGAAGCTGATGCACACTCCCCTTCTGGCAAAGCAGCCAAAAACACAAAACCCAAGCCGACATACAAACTATCAAAACGTAAAGTTGGAAATGGAGGATTTTTTAAATCTTCTTTTAATGATCTCACACATGTACACAGCACAGCACACAAAGTGAAATGTAGGCTTGCATTTAACTCTATCCTAGGAGCAGTGGGCAGTAACTATACAGCGCGGGGGGTCCGGTACCTCTCAAAGTACCAGTCCACACGCCATACTTCGACCGATCAGGGACTTGAACCCTTTGGATTGAGCTACTCTCACCCGAGAGCCACACAGACGGCTAAACTCCACGTGAAGATTATAAGACAGCAGTGTTATTTTGGCCAGCTGTCAGAGTTTCAGCAGTTTGGTCAAATGTTGTGTATTCTTGCCCACAGACTGACTCATAAGCAGGAAAACAAGCAGGCATTACACAGGAGTAAAACACAGTAAATATATCAACACTAGGATAAAATAAAATAATAATAATAAAACAAATAATAATAATAATAATAATAATGAATTAGAATACTCTAAAACTTACAATAAAAATGAAAAACTACAACTAAGATATGAAATATAAACATCGGATAACATAGTAGACTTTTTAATAACTGACAAATGTAACAGTTCACAGTTGTTATAGTTACTGTGCTTTTGGTTGGCTTAAATTGAAACAGACATACGTTGCATGCCCACATACTTCACAACTCCATCTACATTGGGTCGTAGACTGTGGCTGGTCCACATGGGGATGATGAACACACAAATTCTGTGCTCAGGTCCCACTGTGGCCTGTATACACATGAATCAACATCACATCAACCCATCTGAACATACATCTTCAGATACAAATTTTATTTTGTCCTATACTTTAATAAGTTGCAATGAGATGGCCAGAATTTTTGTTTAAAACATTTGTTTTAAATGAACTAACATTATCAACAGAATGGGAAGAGGTTACAGTGTTGAGTTTATGGCAAAGATGTCTATGTAGGGCGCCTGGGTAGCTCACCTTAGAGCATAGAGTAGGTGGCCCATGTACAAAGGTTGAGTCCTTACTCAGCAACCTGGTTTCCAATCCGACCCGTGGCTCTTTGCTTCATGTCATCCCTTCTTTCTCCCGCTTTCTCTCTACATGTCTTGTATATTGTGTTGCAGAGATATCTACAGAGATGAGCATGCTAAGCAGCTAGCCATGGCCCATCCTATCTTGTAATACCACTTGTACCTCGAGAGGTGATTGTAAGTCTGCCCTCCACAAACAGATAGGAATATAAACACCTGGCAAATTACTAAAAACCTCCTCTGTGGTAGATCACGCTACAGTAGGAGTCTCCAGGAGAACATTGTTCCACGATGACACAAACACAGACTGACAAACTGACCACCATTGCTCTTGTGGCTGTTAATAAATTGCTAAATGAATCAGCCTAAACTAAGATGGTTAACTTGGAATGCATTATACCTGCTAAACATCAACAGGTTTCCTTCTGAGGGCAAACAGTGAGGTGCAGCCCAAAGTGTGATCTAATGGAAGACAATCAAAAGTAAAACACACACATAACTCTTCATTCGTTAGTTATCAAAGTCTTTCAGCTATTGTTGTAGTAAATATTCATCCAGCAAGTACTTTGTATCTAACATATATGATAATAACATGTAAAATGTCAATGATGTATGATATTCAATACACACAATCTGGTTTATAAAACATCTACAAAATGTATATCTACATAGGGAGGTGTGGAGGTAAATAGATGATGAGAAATGGATGACCTTTTAGCCTCAGTTATAGAGATGTGGGAAAATGTGTATAAGAGAAGAACACAGAACGTTAGAATTTAGTGTTTACAGCCGGCTGTAACCTCGGGTGAGTTCTTATTTTCATATAAGAATAAACTCTATTGTATCTGACTTTGTTCTTCTCCAGTGAACTTCTTTTGAATCTGCTGTAACTTTAAGATTAGAACTAGACCAGAACTGCAATAGCTTATTAGATTTAAAGTGTTCAAGGAGGAGGTCCAGACTTCACTTCTGGCCCGGAGAAAAGCTTTTTTCCAGACACTATCTTGCCTTCATCAGAATGGTTTCATCAGAGGCTGTTTCAGGTTTCCTTATAAAGAACACATTCATCTTTCATGTGATTGATATATAAATGTCGATATTATAATAGTACAAAAATTAGGTTGAAGAATAAATCATATTCAAAAATGCATTGTTACTGCTTGGCTCAAGGCCGGCAACAAAGAGGGAGGCCACACACAGTTATAACAATCAAAGGTTTATTTAACTAACAAACATAAGCCTGCCAAAGCACCTAATGGGATGTGTAACCAGGTAGGTCATCAGTTGTGTTAGCAGTGTGTGGATGGGTGAAAATATGATGTAATGTGTGTTCTATGGTGCAACAAACCAAGCAAAGGTAACAAATCTGCAGCAGGCCAGCTAAGAGAGAGGCCAGCTGAGAGAGAGGCCAGCTGTGAGAGAGAGACTGATTAGAAATGGGCCGTCCTTTATGGCTTCTGCAGGCCCCGCCCAGATGGCAGGTACCAGCAGACACTCCCTTTCGGCTCCTCCGTAACTATAAGAGAGCCGAATTAGACATGCAGCCATACTAACAGCCTGTTACCCCTGCACTATACCATTACCTTTGCCATCTTTTTCCACTGCTTTATCCAGCCGCTAAATAGTCATTTTTAAACCTTGTTTAGGTTACTTACAGAAGACGGTGTTGGTTAATGGATAAACTTTTTATTTCATAAAGAGATTTTGGCATTGTCAATTAAATTGATTTATAGAGATAAAACCTAAAAATAGGATTCAATCAAAAACATCCCTCTTGTATTGCATAGATGGGGCCTCGAAAATGGTGGCAAACTGAATTGAAATTTTGGTTGCACTTTTTTCAGAATGTTCATGTAGGGTTTGATTGCCCTAACCCAGGGGTCAGCAACCTTTACTATTAGAAGAGCCATTTTTCCCCCTGGTCTGGAGCCGCAAAACATATTTGATACAGCTTATAAATGTTATATATAGCTACACTATATTTGTTACTGTGGGAGGTGCTGCGGGAGTATGGGGTGAAGGGTTCACTTTTGAGAGCCATCCAATCCCTGTACGCCCAAAGCGAGAGTTATGTCCGGATACTCGGCAGTAAGTCGGACTCATTTCCCGTGAATGTTGGCCTTCGCCAGGGCTGCGCTTTATCACCAATCCTGTTCGTGATTTTCATGGATAGGATATCGAGGCGTAGTCGTGGAGGAGAGGGGTTGCAGTTCGGTGACCTGAGGATCTCATCGCTGCTCTTTGCAGATGATGTGGTCCTTATGGCATCATCGGTCTGTGACCTTCAACAGTCACTGGATCGGTTCGCAGCCGAGTGTGCAGTGGTTGGGATGAGGATCAGCACCTCTAAATCTGAGGCCATGGCTCTCAGCAGGAAACCGGTGGATTGCCTACTCCGGGTAGGGAATGAGCCATTACCCCAAGTGAAGGAGTTCAAGTACCTCGGGGTCTTGTTCGCGAGTGAGGGGACGATGGAGCGAGAGATTAGCCGGAGAATCGGAGCAGCGGGGGCGGTATTACAGTCACTTTACCGCACCGTTGTGATGAAAAGAGAGCTGAGCCAGAAGGCAAAGCTCTCAATATACCGGTCGATCTTCGTTCCTACCCTCACCTATGGTCATGAAGGCTGGGTCATGACCGAAAGAACGAGATCACGGGTACAAGCGGCCGAAATGGGTTTTCTCAGATGGGTGGCTGGCGTCTCCCTTAGAGATAGAGTGAGAAGCTCAGCCATCCGTGAGAGACTCGGAATAGAGCCGCTGCTCCTTACTTCCTTACTTTTAATTAAACACAGAACTATACATGCCTATTTGTGTCCTCTCCATATTTGTTGAATCCAATTAAAATTAAATGAATATAATATAAAAATACACAAAACAATAAAAAATATAATATAAAAATTAAACGAATAGACCTTGGCGGTCTTTGCGGAGAAAGATTTGCTGAACAATTTCATATTTGTTTCCGAAAATAGATGCTCTGATATTTTTAAGAATGATTTATTCATGTATTCTCCATCTGTGAACTGCTTTCCAAGCCTTACTATCTCCTGAGCGGCCACAAAACCAGCAGCACTGGTTGCGTTTGAAGACTTCATCCATTTCTTGAAAGTATATTTGCCCTGCTCCGCTTTCAGTAGCAGTTCAGAAATCGCTCTTTATCTTATCCAAGTCCCGACCAGAGCGGTAGGTTTTTACGATTAATTCCAATTAGTTTTAACAATGAGAAAAAAAATATTTTTATAAAATAAAATATGTGAACACTTATAAATATCATTCTTAACTGTTGTTGAGGTCCAAATGCTCTGTAAAAGGGTCCCGGGGGGAGCGCCACGCCACGCCCGTCAGTGGAACACCCCTTTTGTAAATCTGTAACAACGTCAATAACAAGGCGTCCATGGTGTATCCTTAGAAAAACAACAATGCTTTCGAGCAGTGGCAGCTGAGGGGGGTGGCGCTGGTTTTTTTAAGCAGCACTTTATCGCTCAGCAAAATAAAAATAAAAGTCTAAAAACAACACAAAGTTGCCTGAACACTGGTCAGAATCAATTCAGAATTTGGTTTATGGCCAAGTTAATTTACACAAACAAGGACTTTGCCTCGTTCTTTTTTTCAAATCTCAGATTTAACAACATAGCAGAGCCTATAAAGCAAACACCTCCCAAAAATATAATGACTTAGAGTAACTATATGTTTGCTTTTTATGGGTCTAACAAAAATTTGGACACAAAAAAAGTTGACGTTTCCTTTTGTTTTGGGCTTTTGTGGGGGTTTGGCACATTAGCTCTTGCTTATAGCCACCACCGGTCCACATGGCGCTCCCAGCACAATCCCAACCAACCTCTCAACAGAAGAGAGCAAGTAGTCTGAATTGTCCGGTGCGTGAATGGAGTTGATGTGTGAGCATTGACAGTCTGGTTCCCCTGTCTGTCGCTGTAGTCGTGGCATGACAAGTTGACAAACAGTCAAAGGGGAGATGACTGCGATGGTTGAGCTTCAGTCTCCTGTGATCTTTGTTGGAACAGAAATAAAATCTGTCAGCTCAGTATTACCTGCGAGGACTGGCAGCAGAGAGAGAGAGGGCGATACAAGGACTAATGACACAGGACGGAGGGTGTGGTATCGTGGAAATGATTGTGTACTTCACCTCAGGGACGGGAGAAGATGGGCTAAGTAGAGTGTGATAGTAGAAATGATGTAAATGACAGCGGAGGGATTGTAAGGCAGTCTCCACTGTGTGAAATAAATAAACACTGCATGTGCCTGGGCTAATGCTACTGTGTGCTAATATTTCACAATGGTAAAAGGCATGACAATAGGCCATGTTCTCACCATTAATAAATAGCATATATCCCTATATATTGACTAGAAAAAGTGTTATAATATCATTAATAGGGTTTCATAACTTCAGCAAGTACATGATACAAGTACTGGAGTGTTTTTTCAAATTAAAGTTCAAGCATCATGGTGTAAGAACCCTTTGACTCTGGTTATTCATTATGTGTATACATTTTAAGTTAAACAGTTTATCTCATCATTACATCTTCCAAATCTACCATACCAATTATATAGCAAATCCAGCTATAGTAGTAATAATAATAAACTTAAAACATTATACTTGTATAGCGCTTTTCTAATAACTCAAAGACGCTTAACAGAGTAGGTGCTGTTTTTTTTTATCTCTAGTTTACATTGTTTATGGTAGTTGGTATACATATGTAGCTTGTCCACCAGTATAAAACCACATTAAATCTAACAATTGATAGAGCTGCCACGCATTTTTTTTATATTTATTGTTAATTGTATTTATTTTTTCAGGTCACCAATACATTCTCCAAATCTCACCACATCTGGCATGATCATCCACCTTGTGACCATGCTAAATATATATATATATATATATATATATATATATATATTTATATATATACATATATATATATATCAGGTGAATGGTGTAGAAATTACAACACATTGTACACGTGAAACCCCCTATTTAAGGGACCAAAAGTAATTGGACAAAGTAACAATCATAAAAGAAAGTGTCACTTTTAATATTTGGTTGCGAATCCTTTGCTGTCAATGACAGCCTGAAGTCTGGAACCCATAGACATCAGAAGACGCTGGGTTTGATCCCTGGAGATGCTCTGCCAGGCCTCTACAGCTAAATTTGGTGGGAATCTGACATTAGGTTGCATTATTGCATTATGACAAATTCTTCCCCCTCCTGAGGTGCCGGATGGTTTTCCAGAAGCACCTTGGTGCCGACCGAAAGTCCTTCTCCATAGCTTCTCCGAACTTCTCCCACACCCGCTGCTTTGCCTCTGACACGGCAGAAGCTGCCGCCCTTCTAGTCCTTCGATACCCTGCAACTGTTTCCGGAGTCCTCCCGGATAACATAACCCGGAAGGACTCCTTCTTCAGTCGGACGGCTTCCCTGACCACCGGGGTCCACCACGGTGTTCGAGGGTTACCGCCCCTTGAGGCACCTAAGACCTAACAAAATTATGAAGACTCCAAAAATAAAATGAAATATTCAGGAAGCAAACCTGATGGAACCAGTCTACCTTAGTGTTGGGAGAGGATACGGTTTGTTGACTGTGCCTGTATATATATACTGTATATATATGTGTGTGTGTATATGGGATGAGGATCAGCACCTAGAAATCTGAGGCCATGGCTCTCAGCAGGAAATCTAGCAGGATTGTCTACTCAAGGTAGGGAATGAGTCCTTAACCCAAGTGAAGGAGTTGAAGTACCTCAGGGTCTTGTTCGCGAGTGAGGGGACGATGGAGCAATAGATTTGCCGGAGTATCGGAGCAGCGGGGGCGGTATTGCATTCGCTTTACTGCACCGTTGTGGCGAAAAGAGAGCTGAGCCAGAAGGCAAAGCTCTCAATCTACCGGTCGATCTTCGTTCCTATCCTCACCTATGGTCATGACCAAGGCTGGGTCATGACCAAAAGAACGAGGTCGCGGGTACAAGCTATTAAGGATGCCACCTGGGCGCATCCCTAAGGAGGTGTTCCAGGCACGTCCAGCTGGGAAGAGACCCCGGGGAAGATCCAGGTCTCGGTGGAGAGATTATATCTCCACACTGGCCTTGGAACGCCACTCGGAGCTGTGGCCCGGAAAAGGGGCGTTCCCTACTGGAGCTGCTGCCCCTGCGACCCGACCCCGGATAAGTGGTAGACGATTTAAGGATGGATGGACAAAAGTTCAACCATTTGTTATATCGAGATTGATTGTCTATTTTTATGCAGTGTAATCTTTGCTTGTTTACATCACAAACCTAAATCTAACTTACCAAAGACATCAAGTTCATATTAGTCACCAGGTATCAGTGAATGGTACATGGACTGCATTTATATAGCACTTTTTCCAATCTTTGTGCTCACTCAAAATCACTTCAGGAGTGATAACCATTCACACTCACACATCATTGGCCATCGGCAGCAATGTGGGGTTCAGTATCTTGCCCAAGGACACTTCGACATGCTGACTTCAGGGGCTGGGGATCGAACCACAGACCCTCCAACCACTGGACGACCACTCTTCCTCCTAAGCCACAGCCGCCAGTGAAGCACTTCGCATTTCAATTGAGCCCTAAATTCTCTTGCTGTTCATAATTGTTTAATATCAGGTGACAGCAGTGTTATGTCCACTGATTAGGAATAATGTACCAGTTAGCCACCATATCTAGAATTGTTATAATTATTGTTAATACTGATTTAAATACTGCTTATATGCTATGTATTGAACTTACAACCTTAACCCTTACAGTCATTAGATTTCAATCTTCTCACGTTAAGAAAGAAAGCGAATAAGTGTGCTACCCAAAATGTTGAACATGGACCAATGTTTTGACCAAGGGGACATTTTGATTAATGGCACCTAAGGTGTATAAATGCAACAGTATCCCAGTTTCTTACGGAGTACTTCAGCATTCATATTCAACAACAGAATAATAATAATAATAAGGCACGTCCAGCTGGGAGGAGACCCCGGGGAAGACCCAGGACTCGGTGTAGAGATTATATCTCCTCACTGGCCTGGGAACGCATCAGGATCCCCCAGTCGGAGCTGGAGGGTGTGGCCCGGAGAAGGGAAGATTGGGGTTCCTTACTGGAGCTGCTGCCCCCGCGACCAGATCCCGGATAAGCGGTAGACGATGGATGGATGGATGGATAATAATAATAATACATTTTATTTATAAGCTCTCTTTTCATTTCAATAAACAAAACTCAAAGTGCTACAGAGTAAGTTGATGAAGCAAAATATGAAGAAATAAAAACAGAAAAACTATCAGAATAAAAGCATTAAAAACATTAAGTAGACAGACAAGGCAACAGATCAATGGTTAAAGTCTAGCAAAAGGCTCTGTTAAAAAGATGGGTTTTTAAGCCTGTTTTAAAAGCATCCACAATCTGTGGTGTCCTCAGATGGTCAGGGAGAGCATTCCACAGTCTGGGAGCAGCGGAGCTTTGTCCTGGGGGGATGGAGGAGGTTAGCCTTTCCAGAACGGAGGTTTCTTGTGGAGGTTTGTGGGGTGAGCAGTTCTCTGAGGTAGGAGGGAGCATTTCTGTGAATGCACTGATGGGTGAAAAGAGAGTATTTATAGTCAATCCTGAGTGAGACCGGAAGCCAGTGGAGTGATATGAGGATGGGTGTGATATGTTTGTACTTTCGCACTATCATTAGAATCTTAGCAGCACTGTTTTGGATGTATTGCAGCTTTTGGATGTTTTTGCTAGGAATCCCGATGAGAAGTGCGTTACAGTAGTCAAGCCTAGAGGAAACAAAGGCGTAATGCAGAGTAATGCTGTGACACATTTCGAGTAATAGTCTGCTCAAAATATCAAATCATCATTACATGCCTGTTTTTTCTCTTTCCCACTGTCTGAGATCTGTAGATTGAAACGTTTCCTTGAAAAGAGAAAAAGAGAAAAAAAACATTTATTTGGAACTTGACAGTGTGCAGAGCTTCTTTGTGCACTGCAGTTACATCCTTTTTTTCCTTGCGCCTGACTATTTTGGCCTGGATATGCGCACAACTTGGTCCCTCTTAGAAGGGCAAATCATCAGCCATAAAGAAGTGTGGGATCCCGTCAGTGCATTGGTAATATTCAGCATGAAGTGTGTCACTCTCCAGATCCACCAAGAAAGCAGCAGCATACATACTGTAGGTACTACAGTACTGATAATCTGTAATATTCATTACAATTGATCTTGACATCATTTTACATCCATGAAGATTTCACTGGGCCCTTCCCAATTAATTTTGGTCTGGTGTGACATGAATGAGAATGGTAAATGGTAAATGAACATGCTATATTATATAGAGGCTTCATAGTCTTCTTGACCACTCGAAGTGCTTTCACAATACATGTCAACAATTGACCATTCACATAAACATTCATACACTGATGGCAGGGCTGCCATACAAGGTGCCAAACTGCATTGTCATCTAATCTAATTCTCATTCACACACAATCACACACCCATGGCTGTGCCTTCGGGAGCAATCTGGGGTTAAGTATCTTGCACATGGAAACTTTGACATGCAGACTGGAGGATTTGTAGATCGAACCGTCAATCTCTCGATTAGTGTACGGCCCGATCTACGTTCTGAGCCACAGCCGCCACAGTAGTTTAAATTATTAATGCATTTTATTTAAAGGTGCCTTTCAGGACACTTAAGGACACCTTACAGTCAGTCAAAAAAACAAGCAGCAATGTATCAAGACATGGTAATCAATGTAACAAAGAAAACAGTAATGTACAATTTTTTTTTTGTATAGTTACTGTAGTAACTTATTAGTATAAGTTATTACAGTAAGGATTGTTTTAAGACAGGATTTGAAGGTGGAGAGAGTTCCAAAGGCGGAGGCAGAACAGCTGAAGGCTCTAGACCCCATGGTTGTCAAGTGCATAGATGGTGTGGTGAGTTGAATATCAGAAGAGGATCTGAGAGTACGGGAAGGTGTGCGTATATGAAGTTCAGAAAGATACAGGTTCAGGGGCTAAGTTGTGAAGGGCCTTAAAGGTGAGAAGCAATCATTTTAAAATCAATACGTCTTTAACAGGGAGCCAATAAAGTTGTTGAAGAACAGGTGTGATGTGATATATCAGGGATTTTGGGATTCTGCGCTCTCAATGGCCAGCATGTTTGGCAGCACATATATCTGTGAGAACAACTTTTCTACAATGAAGCACGTCAAGTCAAGAGAGTGAAACAGACTGACAGATGAGACACTGCTCCATTTAATGCAGATAAGATGTACAAATGTTGATATTGACATTTAGTCTATTGCAATTTAGTCTAAAGCAATGCAGCTGGCAAGAAAGGATTACTTTTCTAAGATTATCACAGAGAATGTTGGAAATTCTAGAATACTATTCTCGACGATTAGCAGTCCTCTGCATCAAAGTATGTAGAACTCGCATTGTTCCTCAATAATAAAATAACTTCAATCAGAGGTAGCATCACTTAAGATGCATACACAGAGAACATCTGCAAACATTGTGATTTAACCATGGGAACATTCACCTGCATCACATTAACTGAGCTTCATAAAACTGTGATGGAATGTAGCTCCTCCACCTCTTGTGTTGACCCGATACCTACAGTATTCTTTAAGCGGATATTCGACAGCATTTCAAGTCGCGTCCTAAATATTATAAACACGTCTCTTCTAACGGGCATCTTTCCAGACGTCTTCAAAACAGCCGTTGTAAAACCCTTGCTAAAGAAACCTAACCTAGACAGTAACACGTTGACCAACTATAGGCCAATATCTAACCTTCCATTCATCAGCAAAATACTAGAAAAAATACTCTCGGTCCAAATAAACTCCTTTCTTAAAGAAAACAACATCCTGGAGGAATTTCAATCAGGCTTCAGAGCCAGCCACAGTACCGAAACTGCTCTGACTAAAATAAGTAGTGACCTCAGACTAAACTCTGATACAAACAAGGTCTCAATCCTTATCCTGTTCGACCTAAGCACAACATTTGACACGATCGACCATGACATTGTGAAGTAAATAACTCCTGATAATTCACACTTGATGATTATCACATGTATTTGTCCACCTCAATCAATATGTATTTTTGCACAACATGTATTTCTGCATAACATGTATTTATGCACAGACATGTATAATGAGCACTATATTAGTTATGAATGTAAAACACGTCGGGTATGTTTCTCTACATGAGAGTTTCAGGTCTACAAATCATCTCGTCACAATGCTGCTCTCCAAGGGGCGTGACCGTGCCAACGTGGACCAATGAGAGGCAACGCCCAGATGAATAGAACTATACCAAACTGTTGATGTGAATTCTGTACACTTTCTGATTTACCAACAGATAGCTAACTGGATCTTTATTGATTTGGACTGTGGACTTGGTGTGCTGAAAGTGCCCTCGGCTGAGAGTATTATTGAAATGCTTTCATCATCACTTTAAATAAATACTATCTTGAACATTCAGAAGATTGCTGGATTGATTTGAAAGGCAGTCATAGCGTCCTCAGAACTCCGAAACCCCACAACATCCTAATTAATCGTCTAGAAAAACCGGTTGGTCTTTCTGACCAACCAGATTTCTGATTAAACTGGATCAGAACATATATCAAAGGGAGAAAGTATTTTGTCAGGCTTGGAGATCATGTGTCAGAGAAGCATGATGCCCACTTTGGATTTCCACAAGAGAGCTGCCTCGGTCCATTACTGTTCTCCCTATACATGCTACCACTGGGGGACATCATTAGAGAACACAATGTATGCTTCCATAGCTACGCGAATGACACAAGACTGTACATCTCTGCTGAACCAAATGATACTACAGCTATTGACTATCATCGCCACCTGTCTGTCAGCATTAAATAAATGGATGAGCAATAATTTCTTAAAATTAAATGAGAACAAAACTGAAATCCTACTAGTAGGTCCTATAACAAAAAGAGAAATGATGCTGAATAACATGGGGAAACTTACTCCTTTGGATTAAACCTGAAGTTACAAGTCTTATCATAGACTCACATAAACAAGGTGACAAAAACATAATTCTTCCACCTTACAAATATAGCTAAAATCCGACGATTTATAAATCAAAAGGATGCTGAAAAACTAATCCATGCTTTTATCTCAAGTCGACTCGATTACTGTAATGCACTCTTTACCGGCCTCAAAAAAACAACAACGGAGAGACTTCAGCTCATCCAAAACGCTGCAGCGAGGCTGCTGACTAGAACCAAGAGGAGAGACCACATCAGTCCACTGTTAGATGCTCTACACTGGCTTCCAGTAACTTTTAGAATTGACTTTAAGGTCCTCCTTCTTGTATACAAAGCCCTAAACCGAACTGCACCAGGTGACACTGCCAACTCTCTAATAAACTATATGCCCCCAAGAACATTACGATCATCCACTACTGCAGGGGTCGGGAACCTATGGCTCTTTTGATGACGCCATATGGCTCGCGGACAATTTTGAGCTGACTTTTAAGATGATTAACAATTAATAAATCATTTTAATTTAAAGTTTAAAGTAATTAAAATTCCAAATATAAAATAGTCGACATTTTAATTGGATAATGCGGAGCGATTCATTGAACGGGTCATTGAGAGGTCGAGAAATAAACTCCTCCTTTTCGTCAGGTAGCCAGCTAGTTTATCTGCTTCCAACCCTTAAAACAGAAAAGATGTCGAAAAGAAAAAAAGATGAGGATTATCGTCTGTTCCAGGCCGTGTGGACAGAGGAATTTACATTTGTGGAGAGAGCAGGATCTGCGGTATGTTTGATATGCAACGATAAAATTGCATCCATGAAACAGACAAATGTAAAGCGGCACTTTGATACACACCATGCTTCATTTGCGTCTAAATATCCAGCTGGGGACAGCAGGAAAATGGCCTGCGAAGAGCTACAGCGGAGAGTGCTAACCAGTCAGCAGCAACTCCTCGGATGGACCAAGCAAGGTGACGGGAATTCGGCTAGCTTTGCTGGTGCTTTGGCAATAGTAAGGAATGGAAAGCCATTCACAGATGGCGAGTATGCCAAAGGTTTCATGCTTGATGTGGCCGATGAACTGTTTGATGACTTCCCACATAAAGACAGGATAATCAAACGAATAAAAGACATGCCTCTGTCAGCAAGGACTGTTCACGACCGTACCATCATGATGGCAAATCAAGTCGAGGAAACGCAAATTAAACGCAGGGACATACTTTTCTCTCGCGTTAGATGAGTCGACAGACGTTAGCCATTTATCTCAGTTTAGTATCATTGCAAGGTATGCTGCAGGTGCACAATGCGTGAGGAAAGTGTTACTGTTTTGCCAATGAAAGGCTCAACAAGAGGAGAGGATTTATTGAAGTCTTTCATGGAGTTCGCCAAAGAAAAAAATCTATCGATGGATAAACTGATTTCTGTGTGTAGTGATGGTGCACCCTGTGTCATGTCTCGTCGAATTTGTTGAGTTGTTCATGTTGTCTTGTCATTTCCTGTTTTATTTTGTACCTACCTCTTGTTTCTCAACCCAGATCCCTTTACTTCCTGTCCTGGTGTGATGTCCCTCCATCGCCAGCGTCTGCCTGGCCCCTGATTGTTTTCACCTGTTCCCACTCACCTCTTGTATAAATTGTCCTGTCTCCCCTTGTCGTGTGTAAGTTCGCCTTGTCATATCCTTGTGAGATCATGTGCAACTACCAGTGTTCCATGAAGTGTGCTTTTCAGAGAAATTTGTATATCCTCCTTGTGAGCGTTTTGAGTTGTTATTTTGTTGTTTTTTGGAAGTAAAGTTTTGGTTTATTCTACACTTTACCCTTGTGTCTGGAGTCGTGCAATGGAGTCTTCCTTCCCTGTGTCTGAGGCGTAACAGAACGAACTGACCAGAATGGACAGCCGACTCCAAAGGACTTCGGAACGCCCTATCACTCCAGGGCGTAAAGATCCATCAGCAGGAGAATCAGCTGGTAGCCGTCAGTCGAGGACTCCAGGGAGTAGTAGGCAGTTAAACGACTTTCCAAGCCACTGTTTCCTCGGAAATACACCTCCTGACGAAACAGATGCAACAGTTCCTTACTCACCTGCCGACTGCTCCTCCGGTGACGTCACCTGCTGTAGATTCCTCTCCTCCTGTACCAATTCCTGCTGTCTTCTCGCCACTGCGTCTGACTCTCCCGGAGAGATTTTCCGGAGATGCTGGCAATTGTAGGACCTTTATCGTCCAGTGCGACCTACACTTCAGACACAATCCGGCAGCATTTTCTTTGGACCAAGCGAAAGTAGCCTTTATGGTGTCCCATTTGACTGGGAGGGGCTGCAGCCTGGGCTACTGCTGAATGGGCCAGAGACTCTGTAGTTTGCCACTCGCTGTCCGAGTTCACGGACACCTTAAGACGCATTTTTGACCACGCATAACCGGCTGCGGAAGCCTCCCAAAGACTGATGAGCGCATCAGCGCAATCGACAGGTGGTCGATTATGCCATCCAATAAAGGACCAGCTGGCTCCCCAGGAGGTACCACGGGACCTAGAGTCCCTCATAGCGATGTCTGTCCGGCTGGACAATCGTTTTCGTGAGAGTAGCAGCGCCGGCAGACTGGTGTTCGTCCCTACCATTTCCTGTGATCTCCTCCGAGGATTTTCTCGTCACGAACGGCATCTCCCTCCATGGCGGACTCTGGGAGGACAGCGCCTCCGCGAACGTCGGAGGAGCCCATGCAGCTGGGGAGGACCAGGCTCTCTCCCGTGGAGAGACAGTGGCGTCTACGAGAGGGCAGCTGTTTCTACTGCGGACAACAGGGCCATCAACTCTCTTTCTATCCGGGGAAAAGGAGGGGCTCACCAGCCAGGAGGAGGGCGCTGGTGAGCAAGATATCCACAACCTTCCCTCCTCGCCCAGTAACCACGGTAACATTCTCTGTAAATAATCAGACCATAGACCAGGGGGTGTTAATTGACTCGGGGGCTGATGAAAGTCTCATGGACCGAGGGTTAGCGAAGCGGTTACGATTAAAGACCGTTCCGTTAGCAAGGCCTATTAGTTCCAGCGCCTTAGACGGCCGCCTGCTGTTTAAAGTCACCACACGGAAGAGATGCCATTTCATTTATTTGACTCTGCCCTGCACCTTGTGATTCTGGGTTTTCCGTGGTTACAGAGACATAATCCTCACATATATTGGTGTGTGGGAAAGCTTAAGGCCTGGGGAAAGAATTGTAACACTACTTGTCATTCCCCACCCATCACTCAGTTACCCAAGGTAAATTATGTAAGTGCAGGGAATTCTCCTGACCTATTAAGAGTACCGATTATATTCCATCTCGGGGCCAGAAAGAGCAGCGATGGACGAATACATTTCTTCCTCGCTCAAAGCGGGGATCATTCGTCCCTCCTCCTCACCTGCCGGAGCGGGGTTTTTCTTTGTGGATAAGAAAGATGGGTTGCTGAGACCATGCATCGACTATAGCCCACTAAATGACATCACGGTAAAAAACCATTACCCTTTGCCACTCATCTCCTCTGCCTTTGAACTACTTCAATCAGCTAAAGTATTCACCAAGTTGCACTTAAGAAACGCCTATCATTTGGTTAGGATAAGAGAGGGGGATGAGTGGAAAACAGGATTTAATACACCCAGTGACCACTATGAGTATCGAGTGATGCCTTTTGGAGTATGCAATGCTCCAGCAGTGTTCCAGGCCTTTATAAATGAGGTTCTGAGGCACTCATACTAGAACATCAGTTATACGTCAAGACGGAAAAATGCGAGTTCCACGCAGAATCTGTGTCCTTTCTAGGGTACATTGTCACGGCGAACCAGATTCAGATGGACCCTGCCAAGGTCAGTGCGGTAGCCAATTGGTCGACACCGGACTCGAGAAAGAAAGTTCAGCAGTTCCTAGGGTTTGCTAATTTCTACAGGCGATTCATTCGGAATTTCAGTTCGGTTGCAGCCCCGTTACATGTGCTTACCTCCTCAAAGGTCCTCTTCAGATAGACCCCCCAGGTTGACACTGCCTTCCAGAGCCTCAAGGAGAGGTTCACCACAGCTCCCATTCTCACCATCCCAGATCCTCTACGCCAGTTTGTGGTCGAGGTCGATGCCTCCAATGAGGGCATTGGGGGGGTCCTGTCGCAAAGGTCTGCGGAGGACAACAAGATGCATCCGTGTGCCTACCTGTCACGTAAGCTAACACCAGCTGAAAATAATTATGATGTGGGGAATAAGGAACTGTTAGCGGTGAAAGCTACACTTGAGGAATGGAGGCATTGGTTAGAGGGGGCAGAGCAGTCTTTTTTAGTCTGGACGGACCATAATAACCTGGAGTACATCAGGAAGGCTAAACGCCTCAACTCTCGCCAGGCCAGGTGGACATTGTTTTTTAGCAGGTTCCATTTCACGCTCTCTTTTCGCCCTGGTTCCCAGAACCGCAAGCCAGATGCTCTGTCTCGTCTTTATGACCCAGAACCTCTTGCCAAAGAACCCAAGACAATTCTTCCACTGAACCATGTGGTCGGCGCAGTTTCTTGGCAAATTGAATCAGACGTGAAGCAGGCTATTATTGTGAGCCCGGCACCTAGTGAGTGCCCAGGCAACAAGTTATTTGTTCCCTTATCTCTCCGCTCCAGGGTAATCCACTGGGCTCACACGACTATGCTCACGTGCCATCCAGGGGTTAGGCGGACTATGTTTGTGATCAGACAGCGCTTCTGGTGGCCTGCCATGGAGAAAGAGGTGGCAGAGTATGTGGCAGCCTGTCCGGTGTGCGCCCGGAGCAAGACCTCATCCCGGGCCCAGCTGGGCCTGCTACAGCTGCTGCCTGTGCCCCAACGACCCTGGCCCCACATTTCTATGGACTTCGTGACTGGACTCCCTCCTTCTAAGGGAAATACCACCATTCTGACGGTGGTTGACCGCTTCTCCAAGATGGCTCACTTCATTCCTCTCGCCAAACTCCCTTCTGCCAAGGGGATGGCAGAGGTCATGATGAACCAAGTGTTCAGGAGCCATGGTTTTCCCTGTGATATTGTGTCCGACAGGGGTCCACAGTTTGTCTCCTCATTTTGGAAAGAGTTTTGTCAACTCTTGGGAGCCACCGTCAGCATGTCTTCCGGCTACCATCCTCAGTCAAACGGGCAGTCGGAGCAGCTCAATCAAGAGCTGGAGACCACCCTTCGCTGTCTAGTCTCAGCCTCCACTGTTTCCGGCCAATTAGGGGGAGGTTACGGTGCCATCGGCCTATGCCATGGTCAGACGCTGTCGCGGGATATGGGCTGGTGCTCGCCGGGCTTTGCTTAGGAGTTCAGTCCAGATGAACGCCACGGCTGACAAACATTGCAGGGCTGCTCCTGTCTACATACTGGGCCAGAAGGTCTCGCTCTCCACTAACGACCTACAGTATATCTCAAAAGTGAGTACACCCTTTAGATTTTTGCAAATATTCTGTTATATCCTTTCAGGGGATAACATTATCCTACTGAAACTTTGATATAACTTAAAGTAGTCAGTGTGCTGCTTGAATAACAGTATAGATTTATTGTCCTTTGAAAATTACTCAGTACACAGCTGTTAATGTCTAAACAGCTGGCAACAAAAGTGAGTACACCCCATAGTGAACATGTCCTAATTGTGCCCAATGATGTTGTTTTCCCGCCCTGGTGTCATGTGACTCGTTAGTGTTACAAGGATTCAGGTGTAAATGATAAGCAGGGCTGTTAAATTTGGTGTTTTGGGCAAAATTCTCTCTGAATGCTGGACAACATGGCACCTCATGGCAAGGAACTCTCTGAGCGGCTGAAAAAAAGGATTATTGCGCTTCACAAAGATGGCCTTGGCTATAAGAAGATTGCCAACACCATGAAAATGAGTTGCAGCACAGTGGCTAAGATCATACAGCGGTTTTCCAGGACAGGTTCCACTCGGAACAGGCCTCGCCAGGGTCGACCAAAGAAGTTGAGTCCACGTGCTCAGCGTCATATCCAGAGGTTGGTTTCCAAAAATAGACGTGCGAGTGCTTCCAGCATTGCTGCAGAGGTTGCAGAAGTGGGATGTCAGCCTGTCAGTGCCCAGACCATACGCCGCACACTGCATCAAATCGGTTTGTATGGCCGTCGCCCCAGACAGAAGCCCCTTCTGAAACCGATGCATAAGAAAGCCCGCAAACAGTTTGCTGAAGACAATGAATCCAAGAACATGAGTTACTGGAACCATGTCCTGTGGTCTGATGAGACCAAAATAAACCTGTTTGGGTCAGATGGTGTCCGGCGTGTGTGGCGGCACCCTGGTGAGGAGTACCAAGACAAATGTGTTTTGCCTACAGTCAAGCATGGTGGTGGCAGCATCATGGTCTGGGGCTGCATGAGTGCTGCCGGCACTGGGGAGCTGCATTTCATTGAGGGACACATGAATTCCAATATATACTGTGACATCCTGCAGCAGAGCATGATCCCCTCTCTTCGGAAACTGGGCCATAGGGCAGTTTTCCAACATGATAATGACCCTAAACACACCTCCAAGATGACAACGGCCTTGCTGAAGAAGCTGAAGGTTAAGGTGATGGACTGGCCAAGTATGTCTCCAGACCTAAACCCAATTGAGCACATGTGGGGCATCCTCAAGAGGAAGGTGGAGGAGTGCAAGGTGTCCAACATCCGTGCGCTCCGTGATGTCGTCGTGGAGGAGTAGAAGAAGATTCCAGAAGCAACCTGTGCAGCTCTGGTGAATTCCATGCCCAGGAGGGTTAAAGCAGTGCTAGATAACAATGGTGGTCACACAAAATATTGACACTTTGGGCACAATTTAGACATGTTCACTATGGGGTGTACTCACTTTTGTTGCCAGCTGTTTAGACATTAACAGCTGTGTACTGAGTAATTTTCAAAGGACAATAAATCTATACTGTTATTCAAGCAGCACACTGACTACTTTAAGTTATATCAAAGTTTCAGTAGGATAATGTTATCCCCTGAAAGGATATAACAGAATATTTGCAAAAATCTAAAGGGTGTACTCACTTTTGAGATATACTGTACCTCTCCACGTCGCCTCCAAGTAATTGGCTCCAAGGTTCGTGGGTCCATTTCCCATATCGAACATTATTAACCCGGTGTCTGTGAGATCATGTGCAACTACCAATGTTACATGAAGTGTGCTTTTCAGAAAAAATTGTATATCCTCCTTGTGAGCGTTTTGAGTTGTTATTTTGTTGTTTTTTGGAAGTAAAGTTTTGGTTTATTCTACACTTTACCCTTGTGTCTGGAGTCGTGCAATTGAGTCTTCCTTCCCTGTGTCTGAGGCGTAACACCCTGTATGTTGGGGAAAAACAAAGGATTTGTCGTGCTTCTCCGTGAACATGAAAAAAGACCCATCCTAAGTTTTCATTGTATACTGCACCAGGAGGCGCTTTGTGCTCAAACGTGCGGCGAGCAGCTTGATGAGGTGATGTCGCTTGTCATTCGAGTGGTCAACTTTATTGTTGCCCGAGCTTTAAATCATCGCCAGTTTAAAGCACTGTCAGACGAAGTTGGGAATACATATCCCGGCCTGATTTTACACAACAACGTTCGTTGGTTGTCAAGGGGGAAAGTGCTCAGTCGTTTTGCAGCTTGCCTGAGTGAAATCCGGACTTTTCTTGAAATGAAAGGCATCGAGCATCCGGAGCTAGCTAACACTGGCTCCTGCAGTTTCACTAACAAGCAGTGTTTGCATTTGAAAGCAAACTGGAACTCTTCATCAGGGACATTGAAACAGGTCGTCTTCTGCACTTTGAAACACTGCAACAATTTAGAGATGCATGCTTATCATGTATCTATCATGCGCACTCAACATGTTGATCTCCAGCAGCTAGCTGGCTTTACTTCCAATCTCCTGCAATCATTCAAAACGTGATTTAGAGAATTTCGTGAGTGCACTGATCTTTTTAAATTCATCACTTATCCACACAAGTATGCAGTGGACAAAGTCGACCTGAGATGCATCTCTGGGGCCTCCATCAGAGACTTTGAGCTGGAAGTTACTGACCTGAAGGCGTGAGTAAGTTCAGGTCCCTTAATGGAGAGTTGGAAAGACTTGCGTGACAGCAAACAGAGCTGGCGAGTGAACACAAGTGGACAGAAATGAAAAAACTTCAACCTGAAGACCAGCTGATTCTCAAAACTTGGAACGAGCTTCCGGTCACATACCGCACAATGCAGCGTGTGAGTGTTGCCATATTAACCATGTTTGGCTCTACATATGCATGTGAGCAGTCTTTCTCGCATCTGAGGAACATTAAGACCAACCTACGCTCACGTTTAACTGATGAAGCCTCAACGCCTGCATGAAGCTGAACCTCACCACTTATGAACCAGACTGCAGTTTCACTGCAAGGCCATCAACAAAACCATACAGCACCAGAAGTCTCATTAATGGTAAGACGTATTTCATTTATTATTGGTTAGCTACAGTATATCAACAAGAGTATTAAAAATAATAAATATATTTATTATATATACACCGCTTTTAGTACTTGGAGAAGTGTTATACTTTAAAAATGTATGTCTTACATTAAAAATGCATGCATACAGCTGCATTCAATATTTATTAAATAGGCTATATGGCTCTCTTGGAAATGCATTTTGAAACAATTTGGCTTTTATGGCTCTCCCAGCCAAAAAGGTTCCAGACCCCTGCACTACTGGTTTATTAAATGTTCCCAGAAACATCCAAAAGAAAATTGGGGATGCAGCCTTTTGCAATTATGCACCAAAGCTATGGAACACTTTACCTGCAGACAACAGGGAGGAAAGCTCGCTCAATATCTTCAAAAGTAAGCTAAAAACAATTATTTTTTACTTTAGCCTTTTAATAGTGATATTTTATATCTTGTTATCTTAGCCTTTTAATGGTGAATTACTATTTAATTCTGCTATTTTATCTGCTATTTTATCTGCTATTTTAATTCAGCTATTTTTATACAATTTTAATTCTGCTATATTATATTATTTTAATTTTGCTATTTTATCTGCTATTTTATACCATTTTAATTCTGATATTTTTATAATGCTACTTCACACTCATTTACATCAACACTGTGATTATTGTACTGTAAATGCTCTTATTCTGTCTAATCTTGTACTAATTGTTATGCTGTGCTGCAATTCTTGTATGAAAGGTGCTATACAAATAAAGCTTTTTGTTATTATATTATTATTATTATTATTATTATTATTATTATTATTATTATTATTATTATTGTGCAACATCAGGAGACACCACAAGTATCTCATTAAGATGTATAGCTTACTTTTCCAGCTGTGGGTGAGGATCAGTTGACTTGGAGAACAATGCATGCTTGTTTTATGATTTATGTTTATCGTTTTATGTAATGGAATATGGGGAAGAGTAGAAATACAATAAAAAGATGAATATTAGTTGTTAAATTATCTTTTGAGTTGAGTTGTGATTTTTAAGGCCTTATTTGCATATGAAATAATATATCACTAAGGAATGCAGATGATCTGTTTATGTGTAAAGCTAATTAATAATTAATAATCTAATTAAATGAGTTAATGAGAATTAGGACTACTAATGCATTTGAATATGAAAAATAGAAAGTTTCATAGTCCTGTTGTAATACAGAGAGAGAGAGAGCTGTGGAAACATGTTGAAAAATAGAAATTGGTATAATAAGCATTGCCTGTATATATTTAGTTCTTTTCATTAAATGAGCCACTGTAGTTGGCTATTTATACTTCCTGGTGTATATCACTGATTCTTGAGAATTTGGATAAAACAGGTTTTAAATTTGAAAAAAAAAGATTTATTGTTAAGAAATCTAAACGTATGCGTTTATAGAACAAGGTCTCAGCAATCGAACAATATTTCTGGGCAACCTCCTGATTTTGTAATTTTTTTCATAAATTATGTGTTTATCCTGTCATTGCTTAGTATCATGCAACTTTCATCATTAGCATTAAATATACAAAATAATAATTGTGGACATAAATAAAAAATTTTTTTAATTTCAAATAGATATTTACTTCAATACATCAACTGCATTGGAGGTGGTGACCGCGACCTAATTACAACAAACTATTTGTTATGTACATGTTATCCTTCTGTAAATATTAACAATGGCGAACGGCAAGATAACAACTACAGTACAACTGTAATGTTTTAAGCATAAATAAGACAGAAAACCTGATGGTGTTGACGTCTGACGGTGGTGACAAAAACACACTTTTTGACATGTCATGCATGAGTTGTATACAGGAGCCATCTTGTTTTCTCTCTGTTGCTCGCTGCCTCTAGACTCCGTTTCCGTGACTTGATACCATCTCTGCCTGATCCTTGTCTGCTGTGCTGCTACGCTGAAGATCTACCTGTGTACCGAACCTGTTTCCGTGACCCGACTCCGACCCCTGGATTATCCGCGCATTCTTTCTACGTTTGACTGCGTACACATGTACCATCATTTACATTGTTCTGCTTCTGAGTAATACTATTGAGTCCCACCCTCCTTCTGTCTTGATTGTACCATTACAGTATCCTACTGATGGAAGTGCATGGTCACAAAGTGGCCCTCTGGTAGTGAGGACACATTATTTTGTGGCTCTGCCTATCCTCAAAGTTTCCCATCCCTGTACTAGAGGTACTCCCCTCTACAAGGGGTGACTGAAGAAATACCAAGGAATAAATCTGCGCCTGTAATAAATCTGAGTTGTGGACACGCCTATGTGCCTTAAAGGGGCCAATGGGGAAGAGGAAGGGAGTATATGAAACTTGTTTAGCTTGGAGGCGGGACGATTTCTGTGGAACTGCAGGAGAGAGAGGAGTGGTAAAACAGGATCATCCTTGGCTGAGAGTATTTTCCATGCTTGTCTTATCACTTTATTAATTGTTTTGAGATAAATAAGAAGTTTACTGTATTGATTCAAGACCCAAATTAAGAACACTCACATAATACAGGCAGCTGAATTATGTACCAATGGAAGTTTATAAAGACATTTGATAAGAAGACCACAAAGGATAGCATTGCTAGATGCCGATGCTGTTTTGTATGAGCAACTGTCAAGACCGAGGTCTTGACAGTTGCTCATACAAAACAGCATCAGGGAAGGAAGACTAAAACGCACAACGCCAGAGACAAATGTAAAGTTTAGATTTAGTACCTACGAGTAGAACCTAATTTTTATCACTCTTGAGTTTGAGAAAGTTATGTAGGCTTGGTAGAGAAATAGAGCTGTGTTTCATCTGCATAGCAATGAAATTGGATGCCGAATGTCTTAAAAATCATCACTCTCTTTTTCCACCAATGGTGCTAATGGAAGCTAATCTCTCTTGGAGGATATTATGTGAGATGGTATCAAAGGCCACACTCAGGTCAAGAAGAACAAGTATAGTTAAAAACCCAGTCAACTGCCATCAACAGGTCATTGGTGATTTTCACCAACTATGTCTCTGTACTATGAGAATAGTGGAAATCAGGCAAATTAAGTGCTAAAATCTCACTACCTTATCTGCAATGGTTCTTTCAAATATTTTAGAGAGAAATGATTCATTTGAAGTTGGCAAAAATTATTCACATTGTTGGGGTCTGCGCCAGGTTTCTTAAGAATAGAAGTTATTGCAGCTTTTTTGAGACAGGGGAACAAAACCATAAGTAAGGGAGTAATGTATAATGTATGTAATGTATAATTTACTAAATGGGTAGGGAGGGGAGGCAGGTAGAAGATTTGGATTTACAAATGAGAACAAATGTTTCAGCAACATTTGGGAGTTTAAAACTAGATAGTGAAGAAGAAGAAGAAGGGTGAACATAGAAAGACAGATAAAATGAACTGCACATAGTGTCATTCAAGGAGGTAAATTGCTGGAGGATATTTCCAATTTTGGCATTAATGAAGGTTATGAAAGTGTTGCATTGCGCACTAGAATACAGATTGAGGTAGAAGAGTGTCTGGTGGCCATAAGATATTAGTAACTTTGGAAAACAGTGCTCTGGTGTTCCCTCCGTCTGACCTAATTACATTTTCATATTGGGTAGATTTAATTGCGGAAAGAGCGTACTTATAACAAAGTGTGTGGTTGTTGTACTTGTCTTCATGAACAACAAGGCCAGTTTTTGCATAAAGTCTTTCCAGGACATAGCATTGAGCTTTAAGGTGGTGTAATTCAGGGGTAAACCAAGGAACAGAGTGGGTAAAAGACATAGAACAGGTTTTTAGAGGAGCGAAAGCAATTAAAAGACTATGAAGTCCACCATTGTAATGAGAGACCAGTTTATCTGGGTTATATACATTGTCTTTCATGGGGAAGTTATCAATTCCAGTAGACAGAGCAGATACATCAATATTCTTAATGTTATGGAAGAAAATTTGTTTTAGACAATGTTGATTTATCATTAAAAAATACGAACTTGTGGTCAGAGACAGACAAATCAAGTGAAGCACAGTTAAGAGGAGTTACACCGGAGCAGCAAATCAGAACAACAATGTGACCTTTGGAGTGTGTAAGCAAAGTAATATAATGCTGTAGTCCAATACTACCCAGGCATAATGTAAGTCTTTTGTAAAAGTATTGTTTACATTGTGCAATATGTATTAAAATCATATAGCAATATTATATTAGGGGACAAAGAACATAGGAAGGATAAAAAAGCAGAATGCTCATTTAAGAAATCACCCTCTGGAACTCTCTGCCTCAAACCATCAGAGACTCCTCCTCACTCACCACATTCAAATCATCACTTAAGACTCACCTGTCACAGTCTTGATTTTTATATATCCTGTTTTATTTTGAAGTGTTCACTCTCCCTTATGTCATGTCTAGTTGTACTTCCTGTCTGTGTGTTGTTCCCTCTGTGATTGTTGATTTGTTCCTCCTGTGTCCGTTCACCTTTCCCTTGTGTTTTAGCTTCTCTAGTGTCTCGTTCCCCTCATTTAGTGTCTGTGTGTATATATCCCTGTCTTTCCCAGTGTTCCTTGTCAGATCGTCATCTAAGTGTCACCCTTGCAGATGTCTCCTCGTGCTCCCTCGTGCTCCCTGTGTCATCCTGGTTTGTCTTTTCAGTTTACTGTTTACCTTTTGTCATTTTGTAAGCTTTTTGGAATAAAGCCCTCTTTGTGTTAATCTCCTCATCTGCCGTCTTGCATTTGAGTCCTCACCTTTTCTCTACCGTGACATCACCTGTTCAACACTGCCTTCAACCACTGACCGTCTCTTCTGCTTATCCTCAATGTTTTTGCGTTTGTTCGTTTATATATTTTATTTTTGTATCACTCACTCTGTCAAGCGTCTTTGAGTTTCTAGAAAAGCACTATACAAATCTAATGTATTATTTTTGGGATTGGGTGGTTGAGTGGTTATCAAGATAAGCTTTGGAAATACCTTGTTGACTGACCTATCATAATTTGTTATAATGGTTTTAATGAGAGAAGGACTAGTGAAAGTGTTTTCCTTGTGTTTTCCTGCGACATGTTCTGTGGTTGTATTAGTTACAGTTTAGGCAAGTGGGGGGAGCACTCTGAGGTGCCACCATAGATGGAGGGAACGTGTAGGATATAAAGATTATGACATTACATGTGACAGCTGTGGGAGACACTACATCAGTGAGACAGTAAGGACCCTGAACAAGAGACTTAATTATTCCCGGAAACAGACAACATCATCTGTCTGTGAACACCAGACCAAAACCTCTCACAGCATCCACTGGGAAGAGGTCAAAGGTCATCGAGCAGGATAACACCTCCCTCAATTGACTAAACTCATAAAACATACCATGCCACTAATAAAATGAAAGGTTGACTTCGATAGATTTGAATATCTGCAAATATAATTTAGTTACATCGTGAGATACTCCTGATCATAACCACAACATTCCATTGTTGACTGGGCTTTAAAATTATTATTAAAGATGCATAAACCTGTTGACACAAAGTATGTTTTGAAGGGCTTTGTTTCCTCAGCTCAGTCAGGCAGTGGGTGTATCATAGAGACAGCCTTTTATCCGTAGTGTCCATTGGGACACTGTTCCAGAGGGGCTTAGCTGTAATGAGATGCGAAGCTATTTCACAGCATTCCCACTGTCTCAAATAACAGGGACCACAGAGGGCCAGTTCCAAGACGGTGCCCTCTGCTCCCCAATATCCTTACTCCAATGCTCCATCATATCCTCCTTATTACCACCAATGCCCAGAGCCTAGGAAAGCATCATTCCTTTTAAAGTTCACCACTAAATCACAGCTCTCAGCCTTCAAAGGAGTCCAGTTTTCAACTCGGGTCGCATGTCCTCCTCAGGCAAAACAGAGGGATGAAGTAATTTCACAGCCAGTGACACATGTGTCACAGCAGGCAGGCCACAGCCCTGGTGTCATTTTCCCTTTTGGCTCCAGGAGAGACTTGCTGCTTTGCTGTCAATTTGGCTTTCATTACTTGTGTTTTTTGTTCTTGAATGACATGGCTGGCACTGACACATTACGGCTTGCCATGCCGCTCTATTCAGCTGTGAAAACAGGAAGCTCGGGGCTTATGTGGGCTGTATAAAACAAATTGTTCTGAGTTACTGAGCAGTGCTGTTTCACTCTTTTTGGGGTTGGTTGTTGAACTGCACAGCAGAACATGATTTTGTGCTTCCCTTGAAGATTGTATTGTTTCTTAAAAAATCAAGTCATGATGTTTGTGCTGTGGACTAAAACTGCAGTCATTTGTGGATTTTTTTTTTTTTACATCTGGATCTTATTGTAAGGGTCAAAAGAATCAGGTGGCTTCACATAAACAGTGTATTGACAGGTACAAAGAGAATTTTGAGAATCTCACTTTGACCAAGACGGTTACACAATGATTGTAAAATATGGAATAACATTTTCTCTCCTGAAGTCATAGTCACAGATTGCTGTTATGACAAGTGATAGAGTGAATAAAGTTGTTTAAGAACAGGAGTGATGGGATATACGTATAGAAGGAGTTCTGGTAATAATACGTGCAACTGAATTCTGCCCCAATGGAAGTTTATAAAGACATTTGAGAGGAAGACCAGAAAGGACAGCATTGCAATAGTCAATACGGGTGTTAACAGGGTGTGAAAAAGATGGCGGTGCTAATAAAACTGTTGGTGTGTGCTTCAAAAGACAATGTGCTGTCCAGGATGACACCCAGACTCTTAAGGGGAAGGAATAATTAGTTGTGAAAAAGTTGTTAAAGAGAAGTTCAAACTCTGGCTCTTTTCTTGCCTCCCCACGGCTGGCCAATCACAGCGTGAAGTGGGCCTAAATATCAGATTGTCAGTCTTGGAAATTTACAGAAATGGTTGCACTTATTCAGACGTGTGAAGTTATGGGGGGTAGGGTGTTTTTGACGATACATCAAGTAGTTCTGATGAAGTATACTTGCACCTTAAGGTTAGGTTGTCTAAGTTGCAAAATAAGATTTTTAAGAACACAGATATGATCTGTGTTGTCAAAACTCCTCAGTACAACAACATTCGTTTGCTTCTAAAGTGGGACGATATGCTGTTTGCCAAGTGTATGCATAAACAGTGTCCATGCCTGGCAGTGTTTTCCTCCAGGGATGAAGTGTCAGTGGCTTCCAGTCTATCCTGATGATTTCTCTCTGGCAGAGCCAACAGGGAATGGAGAGAGAAATCAATCACAATGTGGCTCAAACACTGATGCTGATGCTTGCAGATATTTTTCCTCCCCTCTTTTTTCAGTGTTAAGGATTTATTGTAATACACTGTCAACCCCATCGTTAAAGGCATTCCATAAAGGAGTAGAAATGTGGGAGCATATGTGTGTGTGTGTGTGTATATATGTATATATGTGTATATATGTACACATATGTATACATATGTATATATGTGTATATATGTACACATATGTATACATATGTGTATATATGTACACATATGTGTACATATGTATATGTGTACATGTGTACATATGTACACATATGTATACATATGTGTATATATGTACACATATGTGTACATATGTATATGTGTACATGTGTACATATGTATATGTGTACATGTGTACATATGTATATGTGTACATGTGTACATATGTATATGTGTACATGTGTATATGTAAACATATGTGTATATGTAAACATATGTGTATATGTACACATATGTGTGTATATGTACACATATGTGTGTATATGTACACATATGTGTGTATATGTACACATATGTGTACATATGTATACATATGTATACGTATATATGTGTATATGTATACATATATACATGTGTATACATATGTACATGTGTATACATATACATGTGTATATGTATACATATACATGTACATGTATACATGTACATGTGTATATGTATACATATACATGTGTATATGTATACATATACATGTGTATATGTATACATATACATGTACATGTGTATATGTATACATATACATGTGTATATGTATACATATACATATGTACATGTGTATATGTATACATATACATATGTACATGTGTATATGTATACATATGTATGTGTATACATATGTATGTGTATATGTATGTATGTATGTATGTATATGTATGTATGTATGTATGTGTATATGTACATATGTATGTGTATATGTATACATATGTATATGTATACATATGTATGTGTATATGTATACATATGTATGTGTATATGTATACATATGTATGTATATGTATATGTATGTATATGTATACGTATGTATATATATATATATGTATACGTATGTATATATGTATACGTATGTATATATATATATGTCGTTTGTCCATTTCTCCTGGAACATTCCGTATCTACCTTTCTCTTTTTTAAACACGTCACGCTTCATTCGCTGATCTCAATGACAGTCTCGTTTAATATAAAAAAAAAATGTACATGACGTGACCATGTGATGACACGTTCCACGTGTTGTGTTCAAGGACCCTGACCTTGTCAGTCGCCTGTTTTATTCTATTGCTGAGATTTGGATCTCTTTTTTTGGAGTAGATTTTTAGCATGTGTTTATGATTTACCTCGTGGGCTTTACACACAAACATCCCCCAAAAACATATGAACGCCCCCCTTTCTAAAATATTGCTTTCAACGTCCCTCGATGTTCTCTGAACGCCCCCTGGAGGGCACAACCGCCCCCGTTGAGAACCCCTGACCTAGACAGAAACCTGTTGGTTCAGTTTCTATTCCTGCAACAAAATCAGCATATTAAAACAAACCTTTTGAAGGTTCTATATGTTAGCTAAACATTACACATTAATTCATGTACATTTCATTTTGTATTGGGTGTGTGTGACAGAGCAGGTCACATTCTGGAATGTGGGATATTGGCCCTGAACACTGGGTCAGAAGGGACCTGCTACACCAACAGTCACCGGAAAAGGGAATAGAAAGACGACACCAACCTCCTGCGGCCAAAGTAATTATGACAGGAGCAGGTCAGTCAGGTCAGGTCAAGTCAGAAGTCAGGTGACGTAGTATAAAGAAATTTGATAAAGGGTGGAGTTCGGGGGGGGATGGACGGAACACAACACTGGACTTAAACCCAGGAGACTGGTGTTTGCGTCCTGTGTGATACCAACAGCATGTTGTTGTGTTTATTTTCACAACATTAAGTTTCACTTTCACTTTACAAACGTATTTGAACAACATGTTATGTGTTTTTCTAAAGTTACATTTTTACTTTTACAATGGAGTGGTGCCTTTTGGCCCATCTGGCACATTAGAATGGATAACCACTGATAACGCTTATTATATAACAAATAACATAAGGTGGCCAGTTGTCCATTAGTGTCCACATTGAGTCTTTGCAGACCATTTTCTGCCCCAGAGATCAGAGTTCTATGTGAGAATTGTAAAAATGATGTCAACATCACTACAAATGGTAAATACAAGATGTACAATAATTACAATTAATGCATCTATTATCTATCTGTCTTTTCAATCCATCTGGACAACCCAAAATACACTTAATGGCAACATTGTGTTGCTCTATGTCTTATACGTGTGTGTGTGTGTGTGTGTGTGTGTGTGTGTGTGTGTGTGTGTGTGTGTGTGTGTGTGTGTGTGTGTGTGTGTGTGTGTGTGTGTGTGTGTGAACTACAGCTGTGCTATAGTGTCATATTCGTCATTCTTAGAACACAAATCAAACCAGTTTGTTATGACTGGCAGCATGAAGTTATATCAATACCATCAGTGCTTGTTTAAATGTTATTGCATGTAAATATTTGGTGTAGAACCAGTGTGAGGCAACTGAAGGGAATTTGCTAACGAAAGGTTTGTGTGTCTGAGTGTTCGGCAGCTAATTTATATTTATACAGTGTGTGTGACCTTCTGTTTGTGTTGGGACATACAATCCCCACACTGCAGAAGTAAAGACAAATGTGTACTGCTCCAATGATGTGAGATTGATTTTAGACTCATGGCTTTGTTACAACATTCATTAATTTACATTCTTTCAACATTTTCAATGGTGGTCCTCAAAGGTGTAGCAATACTCTCTGCGTGTATGAGTTTGCAGCATCATAAGAGGCAGGCACAGGTTTCCTCCACTATTTCTCACTTCAGAGTTTGCCAAATATTGATTGTGCTAAAAATCTCCATTAGCATAAGGCTCCCAGTGAAAGCCTTCTGCTTTCCCCCAGCATGCCAACCGGCTGTTTGTGCTCTCTGATCAAGGAAGTGTCAGACATAGCACTGCTATTTGTACTGACTACTGATTCACATTAACACAAAGAGTTATTGTAGTCAGCATGTGGACATAGAACTTTGAGTTAGTCTCTTACTGGTTTAGCCACACTAGCAGTGGGTATGGGGTGGTAGGACTACTGTTGCCCGGTCAGTGTCCCTCTCCATTGTCTCGCTGCTGGACTAGATATACCTCATTATGGTGATATATTGTTATATATTATAATAAAATATACTTTACTATATTGACACTATATCAGGGATCCCAAACTTTTCAGATTGAGACCTAAAATATAAATGTTATGTCTCCCTGCGACCCACACTTACAAAATACATCATGAGTTGCCATAACATCTACATTTATTAACTACTGATAAAACATTTTTTTCCCACTTTTAAGTAAACAAACATGTTTCATTCTCCTTTATATTTCCACCCCTTTCTCAACTATCCCTGTCTTACCCCTCTCTTTGTCCCTCAGCCTTATAGCCTAATAATCAGCATTCTGATACATTTTTAGAGACTTATTTTAAATTGATGCTGACCTGACATGCAGAGCTCATTACATATCACCACTATCTTGTCACTACCACGCACAGGGAATTTCTGAATTTCTTTCTAATACAAATATAAGGCACACATTACTGAGACTTCCATTGTCAAAACAATGCTGAATAAATGCACTTTGCTGCCTAATCCGTATTAGGGACAAACTTGCAGACGGAATGTGCAGTGTCAATTGCAGCTAGCAAAATAATCTCCATAATCATGGCTGATACAACTCTTCTTTGTATTTTGTTACTCTGTTCTGTTCTTTTTTTTCAAATTATTAACAGTTACTATTTATTGCTTTGTGGGAAGTTTGGAGTTTTATTCTGCTGTGATTGTTCTAATGTTCAGGTTCAGTATTCACAGGAAGACTTGCTTCATGAGCTCAGGTTAGCCCAGTTCAGCTCAGAGCACAGAGACGCCACATTGAGCCAAACGTCCACTGCAAAGCTGCGGTCATGCAGCATCACCCTCACCAAACGCATCTTTTGCTAACAAAACTGTCACGGAGCTTCAGAGCGAGCTGCTGCTGCTGAGTGGAAAAGGCCACGCTGATTTACTTTAAACACCCACAGCTGATGCTCCATCAACAGCGTGAGGAGAGCTACACAGAAACAACAGTCCTCTGCTGTGAGTTCCTTGTAGAGGTTCATGAACTTGGCGGTGTGTAGACATTGGTGACCAATGCCAGACAAACATCAGCCACGCTGGGTTTCTTCTGAGCATGCTCAGTCAGGATGTTGCCCAGATCCTCAGAAGGGCACTTTTTTTGTGGACAATGTGACAGTTGGTCTTGATGGTGCTCTGTGGCCTGCAGCTCGGCATGCAGGTCAGCTTTCACCTTATGAAATAAGTAACAATCGAGGATGGACCTGATTTCATCCATTCCCTCTTCTGGATGCTGCAGGTATTGTTTCGCCTGTTCAATAAACTCCTCCAGAAACTGGAAAAACCTTTCATCGCTCTCAGAAAACATAGGATACACGAGATTATGCAATCAAAAACACAGAGATCTGGGAAATGTGGACTTGCGCATTCTTTACTGTGACACACTTAAACATTACAATATGCTATACAAAATAAAGGAATAATTCAAGGTTTTTGGTAATTGGCTTGTTTGTTTTCTTGCCAATAGTTACATGACACTCATATAATTTCCTTAAACATGTCGTCCCTGTGAGGTTGCCTGGCAACCAGTGGAGACTCCAGAAAGAATTGGCAAAGCATAATCGTAAAAGAATAACATGTTTTAGAGGTTTATCTTTTTAGAGTTATGTGTTTTTTAAACTTTGGACAAAGCCAGGTTAGCTGGTTCCCCTTACTTCCAGTCTTTATGCTAAGGTAAGCTAATATGCTGCTGACTGTAGTTTCATACTGTATTTACCGTACAGATCTGAGAAGAGGTATTCTGAAGAGGATGTGAGACAAGATGCTGCCAACAATGGGGGAAGATGTTTCGATGTGCGTCATACAGTGTGTGTGTTGCTCTTAACACTCATCTCTGGTGTTGCAATCCCAACCAAAGATAAATTCAATGAGGGTGGTGTCCTCTGAGAACTTCAGGAGCTTGACGGATTGGTGACTGGAGGTGCAGCAGTTGAGCAGAGAGATGTGGAAGTATTGTAAATCACCATTTTTCCATTTCCGCCTCCTATAGTAGCGGATGGTTCAAATTAAGCATGAACCAGTGAGTGCTAGAGAAAAGGGGGCACAGCTGGGAGTATTTAAGATTACAGACATGTTGCCTATACTGCTTTGGATTACTATTTCTTCCACATATTACAGGCTCAGTGAGCATGACATGACTTATGGTCGTGGTGTTTGGACCATGGGGTGAGTTTTAATTAACCCTGGGAGGATAGGCGAGACTGATACTTCCTGCTTCACTCTGTGTGTTGACCAAGCAGAGCGGGCTCCTGAGGGCCAGTCAGGGGAGCCCCTTTGGATCCCAGCTGCTTCTCTTTTGGCTCGGCAGGGATGAGCAGAGCTTACCAGACACTGGGATACCTACACAGGCAAGGCTGACACAACCCAACCAATGCAGGGCAGCTTTAGCCTGGTTACTTCAGCAAATTAACGGATCCATAGACGACTCTACTATTTGGATTGGAAGAACACTGTTTCACATTATTTTAATACAAACACATTTTAAATAACAGTGATACAATATGAATATGAACAAAATACATTCTCAGACAACATAGAAATTGTTAAAATAACTTGTCATGAGCTAAAATACAATTTTATAAGTAAACCGTTTGAACTTCTTGTAAAATCTTGTGAAGGTGTTTCAGACTCAGAATGAAACACCTTCACTTGGTCCATGGTGGTCCAACACATTTGATTACAGGGCTACTGGTGCAAAACATATACATTGTATTAGTCGGCAACACATCTTCTGGCGTTCACTTAACATGCAGGGCTGTGATCACCTCAATTTACACATTTAGAATATTTCTAAAAAGCAGCAGTTTAGAACCTTTGTTATGTTTGAGCTGTGGCTTCGTTATATGGGGTGCGTTGTGTTCATACCTGTTTCAGGCTTGTAATCTATCATGGAACAACAGTGAGACTTCATAAAGCTTAGAAATCTGACAATAGATGTCTTCTGTGATTATTTTTTCGTGTAGAAAAGAGATTTTGATGTTGTTAGCTGAAGAGTTTTGATCTAATTAGGCATCCCATGATGCATTGCGGAAAGTCTTTTGATGAATCAGAGGCTTTTGCTGATGCCGTGACCCGTGTAAATGATCCCATGTGCACTTGGATAATATTGTAAATTCTGCTCCGAGAGGTCCAGTTAATGAGAATTTCTCAAAGCAAAGGTCCGGAACATCATAATGAGGTACAGGGGAGGACCCAAATTCAGCACGCCTGACAAAAAGGGTTATTGATTAGAACGTGTGTTTTATGATTTTATCAAGGTATTAGATGATATTCCAAACAATCATTTATCCCAAAGCAAGTCAGCTACAGTAATAAACAAAATGTGTGAACTGTGAACAGTGTGGAGTCATTCCACTTGATGGGCTTCATCATCACCCAGGACCTCAAGTGGGAGAAGAACATCTTATCCAAAATAAAGCACAGCAGAGGATGTTCCTTCCGCGGCAGTTCAACCTGTGGTGTCACAGTTGCTGTCCCTCCGGCCAAGGCACAGCGTGATCACTTACTGTAGCAATCTCTGATCAACTTGATGCAAGCAGGAGGGCCTTGCATGGACCAGTGCACTATAGATACATAAAGCTAAAAAGATAACTCAAAATATATACATATATACATACTGTTTAAATTGTCTTTATATATTTTATTATTTGAAGCATTACAACTGTTTGTATGAAAAGTAGCCTACTATGCAGGCAGAGCAGGCAGGACATAACATTACAGTTCATTTAGCTGACGCTTTTGTCCAAAGCGACTTACAATAAGTGCAAACAATCAGGATACAACTCCGAACAGCAAGAATTTTGCAAGTACATTAGCTTCAAATAGGTGAAATTCTTCAAGTGCAGAACAATAGATTCAAATAAGCCAAACAAAAGTGCAACATACAGAAACAATATAATACAAATTCAGCTATTAGCTACCAATAAGCCAAACCAATATAAGTGCAACATACAAAGAAGTGTTTTTATATTGGTTTTTTTTTCAATTTCTGTTTAGTTTATTATTTTGTCTTACGGTTATATAACTATTTATAAATTCATGTGACATCACTGCAGGATACATATTCTGAAAAAAAGATGTATATTAGTTGATTGTGCAGTACAGCGTTGAGGCTGCTCAAATGCTTGTATACACAAGCATTTTTACACAAGGAGATCAGGCGAACCAAAAATCTGAAATAATAGCTTAGTCCTAACCTTAGAGGGTTAAACACTCACAATAACAAATAAATACATTTACATGTGTAAATTGCGTCAATTTCCGTCAGCCAACTTTGAATGTAGAATGTGTACATAATTTATATTTGGAGTCTACGCTCTGCCCTTGTGACTCAACAAGGAAACACAAGCTCAGCACAGGAGGGAGTAGAGAGCGATGATAACTTCCTCCCTAATCCATTATCCAGCTAATCAAACTGGTTTTTAAATGTATTGTCCGTTATTTTGTGTTTCCATTTCAAAACCGAATCCCAAAAAATAAAAATGGTATCATTTTTTTTTTTTCTGTTGTAAGGCCACCAAACTGAAGACAAAAACAACAGCAAAACAAAAGAGCCGGATTTGTTTTCACAGCTTGGGTTGAGACATGCCGAGAATCTGCTGTTATTGAGCACAGTGGATGATATTGTGATAAGTAGCCTATGCCTACATAAGAAGTATTTTAAAATGCATAGGGCTGTCCACATGGAAGAACACTCTAGAAGACACGTCCAGGGGATTTAACTCTTGGATCTCTCGGTCTTCAGTTAGGAGCAGGATCAGAGCTTCCAAGGTGATCCTCCCACACGGAGCAGCTGACCCATCAAACTGAATCCCCTGGGTGCACTGCTCGGCAGCGGACCCCACCCGTTGAGAAGTGTGAAAATATTGGTGTTCATTATGAAACTATGGCGGGCGTAATTCATGGGAAACGCTGGAGCCTGATCTGTGGCCCTCCAGCTGATCAATGAGAAATTAGGCCACCTCCTTGCATTAAAATTGCAATAAAACATTAATTTTAGATGCCATGTCTCAACCCAAAACAATGCTGTTATGTAGTTTTTGTTATTCCCATTTTTTCGCTCTGGTTTTAAAACACATTAACAAAAAACAACACCATTTTTTTGTTTTTCCATTTCAGTTAAAAAAAACCCCAAAAAAACAAAGAACAAATTATATGACATGCTCACGGTTGTTTAAAACGTTAGCTTCCTTTTTTATTTTGAAGTTCACTCTCCTCACATGTCATGTCTGGTTTTACTTCCTGTCTTTGTGTGTTTTCCCACTTTTGTGATTGTCTGCCTAGGTCCCTGACCATCACTGCCACCTGTGTGACAGCGCACCCAACCCTAGCGTTTTTTTCCCATAAGTGGTGGGCCCACAGGATGGATGGATTTATGGATGGATGGATGGGAAGCACCACATAACTTTTTTGGGCTGTGCCCGACCGGGCTCCGTGGCAAACCCGGCCACCAGGATCTCGCTGTTGGGCCCTCCCTCTGGGCCTGGCTCCAGACGGGGGCCCCGGGCTTCCTCCGGGCAGGGTCTCTCGTTTCCGTTCCCTCTGTTTCATGAGGTTGTTTTGAACCATTCTTAGTCTGGCCCCTCGCCTGAAACCAATTTGCCTTGGGAGACCCTACCAGGACCACTAGGCTCCAGACAACACAGCTCTCAGGTTCATAGGGACACACAAACTTCTCCACCACGGTAAGGTGATGGTTCCCGGATATCCCGATATTGGTTTGGCTTATTTGAAGCTAACAGTTGAATTTGTATTCTATTGTTTCTGTATGTTGCACTTTTGTTTGGCTTATTTGAAGCTAATGTTCTTGCAAGATTCTTGCCGGAGTTGTATTGTCATGATTGTTTGCCCTTTTTCTAAGTCACTTTAGAAAAAAGCGTCAGCTAAATGAACTGTAATGTACATTTAACCAGGGAACATACTGAGAGCTCCTCGACTCCAAACTTACCCCTCTGCTGTGAGTCATACGGAGCTCCTTCCCACCTGCCACATGTACATCAGAGAGTCATTCCACAGTCAAAACCCAGCCTCTATACGCATACCAATAACTTCAGCCAGTGTCGTGTTCTTTTATTGGAGTTAGAGCTTCTATCTTGAATCAATCCAGTAAACTTCTTATCCATAGCAAAGCATGTATTAATGTGTTTTGACAGTATAGAAGATACACTCAGCTGAGGATGATTCTGTTTCACTTATCCACAGACCACATTTAAGTAGTTACTGTCTCCAAGTTTCACAGAATCGCCCAGTTTACAAGTTAAACATTCTTTACATACATTCTCTTGCAGGGGTGTTCCTCTCCTCACTGTGGCACAGCCCAACAAGACCAGACAAAATACAATGCTGACTTATTTTAATATCACCAGTATTAAACAAATGAGGTATTCGGTTAGACAAAGCAAACAGTCGGACTGTGTTGCCTGCGCCGCCGCTAGACCCAGCCTTGGAACTATGCCATTTCCATTGAATCAGAACAATGACCCACTAGGGCTGAAGTGTATGTATACATTGTACACATCCTCTAATCCTACCAACTGTACATCATTGGCCTTGCTGTATCCCGTGACTAGAAAATAGTTAGTTCCACCTCGGTTCACGGCCTATGAGAGTTCTGCTGACACCAATGTTTCTGGGATCTCAGGGACTTTTCCACAATGAACTCATCTTGAGCTCATCTCAGACTCCCTTATCACTGAGGTTCTAAATACTTTTTTAAAATCCTGGTTACATGCACAGTGTCTACTTTTAACATTAGATATAGATACAAATATACTGAATACTTTTACTATATTGAATTATATCATACTACATCACAAGGCCGAGCATTCAATAGAAGAAACTTTACTACAAAAGTACGGTCTATAGTCTTGTGACGACTGAGTATATGGTCTGTAACATTGGTTCCCAACCTTTTTCAGCTCTAGACCCAAAAGAGACATTTTTTGTCTACTGTGAAGTAAATTACTCCTGATTGTATTAATCCACACTTGAAAAACTATCATATGTATTTGTCTACCTCAATCAATATGTATTTCTGCACTATTAATGTATTTTCTGCACTGAATGTATTACAAGCAAAATATTGAATGTAAACACAGTAGGAACACTTCCCCTTTAAGAGAAAAGGTCAACAACCATCGCTTCCTGACTCTGCTGACGGAGGAGCGGGATGGCGCCAACGGGGGACTAATGAGGAGAAGGACAACGCCTTCTCCATGTATTTGATGAGTTGTTTACAACCCTTTGTGCACACTCTCGCGGACATATGTATTTAGAGACTCAGTCTGTGGAAATGGGGATGTGATTAGTGTTCTCAGCTGAGAAGTATTTTCTACGTTAATAAATATATCGATTTAACTAGAAGATTGCTGTTTTGATTCGACATTCAAGCTCCGAGTTCTTCATCTTTTTCCTCAACAATACCTGGTACCCAAACTTACATAAAAAGACTACAAACATGAATTGCAATAACATCTACTTCTTCAAACAAACCATTAATTCAAATTGTATATGAAATGTATTTATTTTAATAAAAAAGTACATCACAACAATAATCAAATATGTTGAGTTTTATGTTACGTTTTTCACCACCTCATAATGAACTTACACTTAGAACCTGCACTGAAAAATGAGGACAGAGAAGCAGTAAGTTATAGGTGACTCACCACTCAATTTCCCAGGACTTTCCTCTCCTAAGAGGTCATCTGAAACGACAACAATTATCCTTTATCACTGCAATAGGAATATGTAAGAGGTTGTCACAATTCCAAAAATACATATTATTTTGAATGTTGTCTGGTGTCAGGGGTCAGTTGTGCTCCACCATCTTGCATTGTGTTTTTTTAGAGCAACATATTTTCCTCTGAAGCAGTGAGCTGCAGTGCCATCTAATGGCATCAGCCATACACACCCTACCTATTCTTACTGTACTCTATTATGATGCAGTACGGATGTAGCCTGTGGTGCTGAATACCAAAGTAGGTGTAACAAAAAATATCATCATTCCAGACAGAAAAGGCAGTGAATTCAAAGCGGAGCACAGCAGCGCTTTGAATTTCACTTTTTCACTATTTATACTATATTTCTCAAATATTCTTAGCCTTGACCTGAATCTTGAGACCGGCAAAGCCGCTCTGTAGGCTGGCCCAGAGTCACTGGGGTCTCTGTAGTCTAGGGGAACCCGGACTCACGAGAGACGAGGGGAACGCAGGGACTGGGGTCTCGAGAGTCGAGACATTTCAAACATATTTTGAACATTTCAAAATAAAACAGGAAAGTGCAACCAGACTGTGACAGATATTATAGTATGTATTGATAAAAAGGCTATGAATAACTATTGGCCTTTACTATAAATAACTATTATATACCCAATATTCCCTGTCAGTGGTAATGACACAAAGTAAGTGAAGTATAAACTATTTAAAAATATATATTTTTGTGTTAATTTTGTATTTTTTAATTAATAAACAAAAGAAGAGGGCTGGCACTTCCTTATCAAGTTGACACTCATTGGCTATTGATGGCTGTAGATAACGCATGGAAGCTCCTATTGGCTCAAATGATGTGTCAATCGAAAGGTCAGAGTTCGGCATCTCATTAGCAAGCATCAAAATAGCGCTAATAGCTTGATATATGCCGTTTTTACCGAGTATCATCGGGAAAATAAACACATCGATCAGCTGATTTCAAAGATTGCAACAGCTGTTCATGGGCTTTAATCAATGTATAGATGTTCAAATTTTGAAAAAGAAAACATCTCAACCCTTGCCAAAATGAATAACATATGCCATTTTATACCACAACCAAATGATCAAGTACATTTTAAAATGTCCCTAGTTAGACACTAGGGCTGGAAAAAATCCCTTCTTAGCAGCAATGTGTGCCTCCTGTAAGATTTAAAACCACAAATTGAGTGTTAAGTCACAATATCGCAAGTAAGTAAGAGTCAACAGGATGCCCGTGTTCCCTTCACAGTCAGTCATGCATATGCAATGTAATCAAATTAATTGTCATGCCTACTGTATCTCCATGCTTTAACAAATGTAATCAAATATGTTCTCCCCACTGTGATGTAGAGAGGCCTAATAGAAACCCCATTACACACACTAGCTAACTCTAAATAAGTCAAAAATAATCATAGTATGTGGGGTCTGTTTATTTTCCTCTGTGCATTCCTAATCAAAAGGTTAATTATTAGTGTGTTTGAAGGAGTAAAAATATATTTACTCAGCCTGGAGATGTTTCATTATCTCTCAGTCTCAAACTATTCTCATTGCTAACAATGCAGCAGCTACACACCCACATGTGAACAGATAAGAGCTGCAGTGATAGTTGAATCTGCAGATTGCACAAACTCTACATCAGGGAGCAGATTGAAGAGATGCCAGTATTATCCACATGACAGGATTCACAATACAAAAACCAAGAGTTTTTCTAACCATTACTTCAGGTTGTATTTGCTCTACGTTTTCTGCTGTATATTGAAAAGCCTTGTGATAGACTGGGCAGCTGTATTGGGCCACAGTATTTATCTGCATTTGACTCTCAAATGCATGCTGGGATAACCTCAGCCCCACCATCAATTTTCAGCGTTTTAAGTAAATTAAGTAGTGTTTGTAAATCAAAATCATTCTTTATCATATTGCAAATGTTTTACTTTTTTACGTTTTCTATTATAAGATTCAATTGTGATTGATGCTTCCACAACTTGGTGTATGTCATTCATGGTATATTTATCTTTGAGTCTGGGAAAAGTAAACAGTAAAAGTAAAAGTCCTTTTAGCCCTTTCTGTGGAAAAGTTTAAAGCATTAGAGATGAGCAAGTGACAGAGGGACTACAGGAGTTGACTGACTGAGCTGAGGTGCAGGAGCTAGATTAGAGAGGGGAGAGGTTACCACATCTACCTGATTGCTGATTCTGGTCACATGGATTGAAAGAACCTTGAGGTTATCCGTGATCTCTCTGAGAAGTTGATCATGCGGGCGCCTTGTGTGGCGAGAGCGGGACGAAAAGTTGCCAGGACTAGTTTCGAGCTAGGTGGGCGTGTTTCAGCGTGTCTACTCTTTGCCCATTTTTGCCCCATCTGCTGTGCGAGATTATTATCTTGAATATTGCTTTACCTTTTCTATTTTATACTAGATTTCTTTCTTTCAATGCATTAAAGACTGTTAAAGACATCTTTATTTTGAGGTGTTGCTTCCTTGTTCCATTTAATCCTACAGATGTGACATTAGTAATTAAGTAATAGTACTGTCAACATAAAAAACTGAGCCACCCTTTATATTTAATTAACTTTATTGTCTAAAGCATTTATTACACAAATGTAATTTCCTCATTGAATATTTCCTCCCATATTCACAGTGTGGGTCAGAGAGCTGCAGAGCCCTTGAGAGGCAACTTCAGCGTGCAGGACGTCTCTGTCTGATGGTTTGTCCGGAGTGTACGGAGTTAGAAATGTCTTCTCCTGTTCTTCCACTCCCTGTGAGGAAGAATAGCACTGGATGATGGAGGACCTGCAGAAGCTTCACCTGCAGCACTTTGAGCCCATATGAGCATAGCTGTTATCACTTACACAGACCTACTCTAAATGTGTTTACTTTTACATTTTATAGGTTTAAATGTTGTCTGTCTCTATGTTTCATGTCCTTTAATTTGACACATTCTTTGAGATTTCATCTATGATAACCTCTGGCTCACATTTCAATAAATTATATTTATATTTGCACACCTTTAGTCTTTAATTCTTACTGAAAATGTTAGAGTTCACATTCAAATCTGACTGTCAATTGCTATTTGTGACAATTTAAATCAGGCTAGTGATGGGCCATAGATATACTGAATGCCCCCACCCTCACCTCGGTAAACCAGACCACATCTCTCTTTTGCTCCTGCTCGCTTAAAAGGCAGAATCTCAAAAGTGACAGCCTGCTACCGGAAACACCCGACGCCGTGTTCTGACGTCACAAGTAGAATACAGTCTACCAGTTCAATACACAGAAAGCATGGCAGAAGTTGCAGAAGTGGCAGACGTGGCGATGTCGGACTCTGGCTCGGATATTTCGGTTTCATCGACGCACTTGTTTTGTCCATAAACGCAACATTTTATCATCTTTTGGCCACAGAAAGCTAGATTTGGAGACAGCCCCATACAACACATCGCTTCACAATTATCCTTGGCGATTGATTTCGTTGTCCATTCTTTCTCATAATAATTGACATCAGTCTTTGCTGGACGCTTCAACGCAGACGAACACTGGCGGCGGCTGTATTCTACTTGTGACGTCATCGCCCGAACATTGCCGTAGTGGATGCTCTCGGCGCAGCGATCGATTGTTGTTAGCGGAAGTAATTTTTATGATGTTATGATCATGAATAAATTAATATTAAAAATATATATATGGCACATTTCACAATTGATATGCAACCTCTATCATATACCAAGTCCAATAACACTGACAAAATATCATTTCATAGGCCCTTTAAGAGTAGATGCAAATCTTTTAAAAGGATTAACCCACACAAGGATCCTGGCCATGCTCTCAAGGTGTGTGCAGTTCAGCTGGTAGATGTGTTCATAGATATTTTCAATAGGTATCTGCTCCAGTCTACAGTCCAACATCGTTCCTGTCCCCAAAGAGATAAAAGGAAAATCTGCCTCAACGACTATTGCACTCACCTCTTTCCTTATGAAGTGCTTTGAGCAGTAAGTTAAAACCTTCATCACCCCCTCCCTCCCTGACTCATTGGACCCTCTGCTGTTTGCTTACAGAACAAACAGGTCCACCGACAACGCCATCACCTTCACCCTCCCCACTGCCTTCTCCCACCTGGATCAGAGGAACACAGATGTGAGAATGCTGTTCATTAACTACAGTTCAGCATTCAACACCATTGTGCCTTCCAAGCTCAACATTAAGTTTAGGGGAGGAGGTCAGAGCCCTGAAATCATGGTGCCAGGACAACAACCTCCATCTCAACGTCAGCAAAATTAAGGAGCCGATTGTGGATTACAGGAAGCAACATAATGGGGGACACACCCCCAGCCAGCACAAGCCACCATGCCGATTCGATGCAGAGTTCTCCACCAAAGAGACGACGATATGCATTCGTCCAAAAGATGGAGCGAAGGGAAGTCGTGCTTCTTGTTATTTACTTTATTTATTGTTACAAGCATAAAGCCATAATTGGTCTAGGCCTGCTGTATGTCACAAGTTTACCCCAGGCCCTAGCCGATATCTGTGTTATTGTTTGAAGTATTAATTACTTTAGCTAATTACACTTAATTAGCTTAATTAAGTGTAGATTCAATGTTTATAACAGGCTTCCCAATTGTATTCTGTGGTTAGAGTAAAAGCTTGAGTCTATTTAACTTTTAACTATCACTCTATTATTACATAGGTATTGGAAACATTGCTTAATGAAGCCACTGACAGAACTGAGGATACATGTATGATCAGCGACAATCTATTGGACATCCACACTGGGGAGGAAGCTGTGTGTACAGCAGTAAGTACACAGACTGTACGTCATCTGTACATTACAGTTGTAGTACCAGTAGACCTGCACACGACATGTTAAAAATACAATGTATAGCATCACCACATGCATGCACATAATTCATATATTTAATTGTTTGATTTGATATCATTGCTCTCTCAATCAATTCAACTACATCTTTCATTATGAATGTTATTAGATATTTTCTTTACGCAGACATGTATAAACGTGCAATACAATCTCAAGCTGGTTTGAAAGATTTATTAGTAAAGTTGTGTATTGTACATTTCAGACATGTCATAAGGAAATTACTGTGCAGACGGATCCCCCTCTATGGATACACCACAAGTCCATGCAGGCGCGACCACGTGTCAGGTCAGCTGGACTACAAGTTTGAATCCATGTTGGTTGTTCCAAAGGTCAGCATCATACAAATACAGATATACAGATACACATATACATTATTATATATATATACATTAGGGCTGTCAAGCGATTAAAAATATGTATTTAGATGTAATTAATTACAAGCTTTGTGATTAATTAATCTAAATTAAGAAGCATTTCAAAATATTCAAATGGATTTGGAAGATGAGTGAATCAATGAGTAGGCATTGTAAACGTAAAGGTCTTTTATTTGAATACTATTTCTCCAATATCTTGTTTGTCACAATTATCTTAGACAACACAGACCATCAGTTTGACATAAAGTGCAATTTCAAATCGGCATAATATCTTTCATTGCACAATAAACAATAACTTGTGGCATCTTTAAAGTTGTGTCATTTGACGCCATCTGTAAAGCCTCCGTTAATCCCCTGTCCTCTACCACCTGCAGTCCATTGCAATCCATTTCGTGATGGAGTTGTTAATGTGTCTCAGGTAGACCGACTCATTATGCGTCTTGTGAAGTAAATAACTCCTGATTGTATTAATTCACACTTGAAGACTATCATATGTTTTTGTCTACCTCAATCAATATGTATTTCTGCACAATATGTATTTCTGCACAATATGTATTTTCTGCACTGAATGTATAACGATCACAATATTGAATGTAAAACACATCAGGTACACTTCTCCTTTAAGGTACAACCATCTCGACATTCGACATTCAAGAACCTTTTCCTCAACAGTCTGAACACCTGATCAAGAGATGACGAGACGGGTCGCTCACTTTAGCATCAGCGGCGGTGCTAGCTAGCTCCGAGCTAGCTGCTAAGTGCTTTGCGTTGAGGTGATATTTGGGGCTTGAAGTTCTCCGATGGTTTGAAAAATATTTTCTGCAGGAATTGCACAGAACGGAGCATCAACAGTTACATCCGGGAGTTTATTAAATGTAAACTTTCCATTCACTGGGCCAAGTAACGTTTTCTCATCCACTTCATCATGTTGCTGTGGTCTGTTTTCCTGCTTTACTCTGGAGAGATGTATATAAAGTCAAATAAATGGTGATAGAGTTGTTTTTGTGCATTTATTTGAGATTTCAAAGGCACCAGTTCTACAGAATACAACGTAGTCTATAGGAGGGCACAGTTTGAATGAGGATACATAGACCATTTATACACACACTTGTTTCCTTGACTTTATGACTTTCCTTGAGTCATAAACACAGCAGAGGACAGGGGACAAACTGCTGATGACCTATAGAACAATAAAACATCAGTCAATAGGTGATTGATCAGCACATCTGTTATTCACAGTAAACAAGCAATAAACCAAAGATGATCTCTGTTAGATTAGTTCCTTTTGATGTTTGTAAAGTCATTCCCTCCAATCTGATGAACCCAGTCCTGGGAAACTCAATCCTTTTATCTTTGGGTATATATACATAGACATTTGTTTCTTGGAGCAAGATAGTATCCTGACCGTCTCCTTGATAACAGTTATGTAAACATTAAAACAAATGGCACACCCAAGATTCTTTCTCAGAGAGTTAATCAGTATGTAAATCTAATGAGAGGACCATCTGTGTCCTGTTTTACAATGCCTCCCTCATTATACCTTCGAAAGGCAGTTGACCCTGGCTTGATAAGGGAACTTGTAAAGTTGTGCAAATGCATGAAAAGAGAAATAGGCAGATCATCACTTGAAACATTATTAGAACATTATTTAAACAGTAGACATTTAAATTGCTATTACAGGTCGCGCCGCATCGGTGACGTAAAGAGTCAAGGGGCATCTAAGAGCGCGATTAATCTGCGTTAATTGTTTTGTCGCGTTATTTTTTCTGTGATTAATTAATCGAAATGAACGCGCTAATTCGACAGCCCTAATATATATATATATAATTCTTGATTATAAAACATCTTTTTGCAGAGTATGTTACTGAACTCTTGAACGAGAATCTACACTTTGTGCCAAGACAATGTTGATGAGGAACCTTTCGAAGTCCCAGATCCACTCAGCAATTGGTGGAAAGAACCAAACAAGAGGAATGCTGTTGTGCTGTATAGAAGCAGATTCAATCACTGAACTGACATTGTGTTTTGTTATTGACTCTAATAAAGTGCTGGATACTTGAATGACGTGTAGTTGTCAGATGGAAACGTAGCACAGATCTTTTGAATGGCACATGATGGCATTATGTGTTTCTTACCAAGTATTCCCCAACAGAATCTCACCAGCTGGCGGTATGCCACATAGCGATACATTCTGTAAAATACAAGATAATACATGTCAATGGTAATCACTTCAAACCTTATTTGCTTATTTATTCTGTGACTGCCAGAGTGACCATTCGACTTCCCATAAATACATCAAAGTTTCTGAGCTCTTCACATTTGTAAACACAAGTAACTTACTCATTACGTGGCTGATCACCTGCTTGTTGTCTGTCCCTCTTTGAATACCTTTGGTTGGCTGTCTGCAACAACCAAACATCCACACAACTTGATTGGAATCCTGGGTGATCTGTTATGGAGGTTATGTTTGCACCATGTCCCTCATATTCATTGAATTCCTCCATTTTGGCCTCCATGACATCCTTTTCTTGGCAGCAGTGGCACTTTTCAATTGCTTCCATAATTGTACAGTTTTCACATGTACACCTAAATGTACAAGAGAAGAGTGGTAAGGAAATGTACAAAATAGGCAATATCCAGAAAAAAGGCCAATATTAACGTCATCTTAATTTCATACATCTCATCGTCTAAGCCAGGGGTCGGGAACCTATGGCTCTTTCGATGACACAGGATGGCTCGTAGACAATTTTGAGCTCACATTTTTAGTAATCAAGTAATAAATAATTATACTGTGTCATTTTAAAGTAAAACTTTTAGCAGCGGATTTTTTCTTTAGTTCTCCCCTCTCCTTTTCTCCGCACTGTCTCTGACTGTAGGTGTGTTTGCACGTGTGTGTATCGGCAGTGAAGCCCCGCCCTTCGCGAAACCGAGCAGAGGAGAAACTGCGCAAAAAAAGCAGCCAAGGGTTTAAAACTCAATCACAGAGATGGCCAAAATTAAAAACTGGGACTACGTCGAGGCCCAAACACGGTCCACACTTATTGAACAGGATACACATATTGGATAAAGTGCAAAAAGATATGGAACATATTTAAGTCAACTGCAAACGGATTGCTGAGCAGTTCAATTAAAATTTCTGAGCTGCAAAGTTAGCAAATACGCTCAGTTGATTAGCAGAATGCGCGGTCGGGAACACAGAGGTGGAGATGGTTTGTCAGTGTTTGGAAACACGCAGTGACCAAAGTTTCCTTCTGCATCTGAGTCTCCCACAGGCAGCTCGGCTTGGAACGCTCTCACTGCATCATACACGTCCGTGATCACACGGACCTGAAGCTGGAGGTTTAACAGGGAGTTTAATTTCTCACACATTTAGATACTTCAACAAATATGTCTTTTCCCGTGGTTGTGCCATGCATTGATTTAATTACCAAAACTGGCGGGCCAGTTATGATAGACAGGATATTTTCTCGCGGGCTGGATATAATTGCCTTGAGTTTTACACCCGTGCAGTAAACACTGAAACGTGCTCATAAATGAGATAAATAACGTAAGCGTTTAGATTATTTAATAAAAGAGCACCTGTTCAATTGAAACAATGATAGCGCTTTTAGTAATCGGAGACGTGTTATACATAAAAAATCATAATCTCATAAAGTTGCATTCAATTTTATTAAATATATGGCTCTCAAGGAAATAAATTAAAAAATATTTGGCTTTTATGGCTCTCCCAGCCCAAAAGGTTCCCGACCCCTGCCATAGATAGATACATTTTTCTTTACTGTCCACAAAGTGAAAATTAATTTTGCTCAGGTCATACTAACACACAATAAAATAAATATATGCCTTCTAATAATCAAGTGTATGTGCGTGTCCGCACATGTGCATCCAGTTTTTCCAGGTGGGGGGGCAAGGGGTTTCTGTGGCGTTATGTTTGTTAAGTAGCCTAATAGCAGAGGGGATGAAGCTTCGTTTTAAACAAAGATGCAGCATATCTCCTGACAGAGGGCAGGATCTGTCTTATGCACTCTTCTCCCAAAAAAACCTTAGACCCCAGGGTAGTCACCCTCGGCAGTTTGGCCTTGTTGGGATTCCGAGAGCGCCCAAGCCAGAAAAGGGGTTACGTCCAGGAGCCTCAGCCTCCATAAAAGGTGATCGCTGCTGGCACCTTTTGTAGATGCTTTGTGTCGTTGAAGATCAGCCGCTGTCAATGGTGGTCCCGAGGTACTTTTAGCTGCTCACCCTCTCAACAGCGTCTCCATTGAGTATCATTTGTGGGACAGGGTCAGCCTACCTCCGGGAGTATAATAGGTGCTCCTTTGTCCTTTGTTTATTCGGAGAAAGTGCTCCACAACATCTGGTACAACATAACTATAGGGGTTGGTGCACTGCAAGACCCTGTCCCGACATTGGCTGTTTAATGGTGTATTAGCAGTGCATGGAGGAGGGTACCCGGAGCCTCCCTGCTCTGTCTCAGCCCCATCCAATGTATTTTAATTTTAACCATAGACTCTGTGTAAAACTTTATGCAGGACACCTTTTCCTCTCGCTCCTCTTATATTATTTCTATAATGTGATTTAATATGCCACATGTCTTAATATTACATTATTTATTGTTACAATTACCTTTGATTAAATGAAAACACACTGTGAAAGGGTTAAAGTTGTGAGATGAAAATGCCCCAGGCCCAAAGCATACCCTGCTTCACTGTCTATGTTACTCTTAATGGGACCAAAATATACTAAAAGAACATCACATGACCATAAACATGTGATTTTTTTTTTAGGCAGTGAGAAGTAGGGTAATTTTCTCATAGACTTCTATACAATCAGACTTATTTTTGTCCCCTCCCTGCTGTATATTAGAGAGAATGCAGGTTTAAGGCTCTTCTGCTTTGGCTACACTTCTCAGACCCGGTGCTTACTGCTTAATTGGGACTTTTTGCAGAGATATTAAAATGTATTTATTTATATAGCGCTTTTCGAGATGCACAAAGATGCTTAAGATAAAATTAAGATAAACATTAGGAGAATGGGAAAATAGTTAACCAGTAAATACATGAAATAATGAAGAAAATGCAAGCTGAAATGTCAAGTTAATAACTGGTCCAACACAGACAGAGCCACACATTAGCACACATCAGACATTCATTTGCACACACACACACTGTCAACTGTACTGTAAACCAGGTCAATCTTCTCAAATCTCAGCATGAAAGGGAACGTTTGACATGGTATTAGCCATCCATTTGTGAATCATGGCGAGGCTAAGGGGGATGGATTTTAATCAATGCAACTCCTCCCCCCCCAAGTGCTATCAGCCCTCCAGTGTCCCCTTTCGTCCTGTTTTTATTTTTAATGTGCCTATCAACTGTTCATCTTCCTTTACCATTTGTCTCATCCATGTAACGTCCTGTTGGAGCTCTTGATAGGTACCCTGTATAGCTGTTGCAATCAAAGCTTCAGGTTTCATTATGTGTGTACAAAATCAATGTTGCAAAAGTGGCAAGTGGCACGCCAGGTTTCTTACACCTCTCTGTGGTAGTTTTACATCATGTAAGCCACAAGGACAGTCAAAGGCATCCTGGATTTGAAAGCACCTCGCAATGTGCTGACGTTCTAATCTCCCTCTGTCTTTCCGTGTGGCGTGACTGCTGTGTTTGTGCTGCCTAGCTCTGTCCTGCTGGTATCCAACAGAGGACTTTGATTTTACAGGTTATTTCCAAGAATTCAAGGCAACACTCCTGTTTATTTTGAAGGTCGCTTTTTGTGTGTGTCTTAAGAACTCGGCTTTAAATCCCTGTTTCCAGAGGAGATTTTTAATGCACTGAATGGATTTCACGTATTTTGTTCTAAAACATTAAATGCTATGCTACAACAAATAAAGATTGAGATCCACTTCACCAGCTGCTGCTGAGAAACCTTTCACAAACTTGGACTGCATAACATATGTTCATTTAAATGTAATACAGTTCTAAATCTTTGTAGAAATTCACCTTTTAAAAGAAAACAAAAACATTATTTTTATTATGTGTTGAAGGTGGTGATATAGACACATACAATAATAAAAGCCATTTTATCTGCATCTTCAAATGGGTATTTACATTAACCAAAATATGTTTTAACTTTTAAAAGATGTCTGTGTGTGTTTGCGTGCGTGTGTGTATCTACGTTTTGATTATCTCGCCAACCCTTGTACCAATCTACTTCACACTTGCTGTGTGTGTTGCTGAGGTCCCGAGGGAGTGCGTGAAGTTAGTTAGATCAGCGGTTCTTAAGAAAACTGTGAAAACTCAGTCCACCCTTTGGTTAAGCCAATCAAAATCCACAACACATCAGTCAACAGCCACTATGGGATGTCTCTCTAAGTTTTCTTTCACATAATAGTGCATCCATCCATTTCTGGTGATATAAATGAAGATGTGTGTGTGTTTGTTGTCCGTACTGTTACGGTACAGGTTCCTGGCGCAGCCAAAAAGGTGCTCCGCCCTTTAAATATGGGTCGGCTACCCTGAACTTATGGCTTTCTTCCAAAGCCTTCATTAAACCTGGGGCTTAATCATTTAATGAGGCTTTGACTTTATTGAGGCCATAACATTTACATGGCAGCTTTTGCACTTATTTGTTAACTGTAGCGTTGCTATAGTAAACGTGTGCATAGACACGACACGAGCACTAGGTAAATCCAAAGTGGCAGAAACGATAAATTAGGCTAGCTGGTCAAATCTAACATTTGTGCCATAAGTCCCCTGATCGCTACAGTGATAAACTACTCCCTCCAGTCTGGTCATGTTCAAAAAACCCACCTTAGACCCAAACGTCCTTGCCAACTACAGACCCATCTCCAACCTGCCATTTCTATCCAAGGTGCTGGAAAAAGTAGTTGCCACTCAGATTCAGGACCATCTCAACTTCATTAACCATTTTCCAGTTAGGTTTTTGCCCTGGCCACAGTACAGAAATGGCTCTGGTTAGGGTCACCAACGATCTGCTGATGACAGCTGACGCCGGCAGCATTTGATACCGTTGATCATGACATCCTCCTCCATCATCTTCACTCCACAATCGGACTCTCTCACTTGGCCCTAAACTGGTTTACCTCATATATCACCGGGAGGACAGAGCACGTCACCTTGGGAGTGGCAAAATCCCAAACACACTCTGTCCCCTGTGGTGTCCCTCAAGGATCTGTCCTGGGCCCCACCCTTTTCAACATTTGCATGTCCCCCCTTGGTTGTGTCATCAACTGGCATGGAATATGTTTCCATTGCTATGCTGATGACCCACAACTCTACATCAGAACAAACCCAACCCCCTCTGCCATCATCCACATTAACCCCCTTTTAGTTGGCACCCCACATCAGGTCCAGTCCTCCTCCATAACCTGCATCACCTTCTCCGGTCAGAACATTCCACTTTCATCAACAGTCACCAATCTGGGTGTTAAAATGGATCATCTCCTGACCTTTGAGGCCCACATCAAACAACATGCAAGAACTCCTTCTACCACCTCAAACACATTGCCAAACTCCGCCCCATACTCACTCTGTCAGATGCTGAAAAGCTTGTCCACGCCTTTGTCTCCTCCAGACTTGACTACTGCAATGCACTCCTCATCGAGATTCCTAGCAAAAACATCCAGAAGCTGCAATACATCCAAAACAGCGCTGCTAGGATCCTGATGAGAGTGCGAAAGTACAAACATATCACACCCATCCTCAAATCACTGCACTGGCTCCCGGTCTTACTCAGGATTGACTAGAAAATCTCCCTTTACACCCATCAGTGCATTCACGGAAATACTCCCTCCTACCTCAGAGAACTGCTCACCCCACAAACCTCCAAAAGACACCTCCATTCTGTAAAGGAAAACCTCCTCCCCCAGGACCAAGCTCAAAACCATGGGAGATCGCACCTTCTGCTCCGCCGCTCCCAGACTATGGATGCTTTTAAAACAGGCCTATAAACCCATCTTTTTAACAGAGCATTTTGCTAGACTTTAACCATTTTCAAGTGGTGTCTTGTCTGTCTACCAAATGTTTTTTAAATGTATATTTTGCTCATCGTTTTTACTCTGTAGCACTTTGAATTTTGTTTATGCAAATGAAAAGTGCACCTTTAAATACAATGTATTGTTATTATTATTAGCTGTTTCCCCGTTTCCAATAAATAAAATACTTGGAATGAGCTAAATGACATTATAAAGTTGGGGAAAAAATTCATTTTCATCTCCTTGCCCCTGCTAACCTGTGTGTCATCCCATACACCAACCCCCAAACGTGAATCTATCAGCTATATGCAAAATATGCAATTAAATAACAAACAACTTGCTTTTGAATAGAAAATAGGACTAAAGAGGCAACAACAAGCTTTTCATCCATCTGTCGCTTTTACTATCTCACCTCCTGTGTGTGTGTGTGTGTGTGTGTGTGTGAGGCCAAAAGCATTCATTTGGATCAGAGCTGAATGTTTATTAGCTTGTATGCGAACACACAACCATCATTTAATTAGTCATTGGCTCATTGCCAGTGAGTCGGTCTTGTCTTTTTTTTGCTGCTCACTGTTTTAGAATTTAGAAACATTTATATTTTAACATTTCTCCTCCTTTCGGGATGTGAGAGTCGTCATTGGCCGCTAACTCAATGTTAGCCAGAACTCCTCAGTTTACCAGCAGTCAGATACAGTGTCTATACAAAATCATCATACCCCTTTGAAATAGTTACTTTATTTGTCGTACAGCCTGAAATGAAAACTCATAAAAAACTTTTTTCAGCTTTATTTACAAATGTAGCCTTACAACATCAAACTAATGAAGAAAAAGCTGTTGCAATCTGTGAAATCAGCTGATCGATTTGTAACATTTTGTGATCATAAACAGTCAAAATGTAATATTTTGAGCGCTCAGCTCCGTTCAGGTGCTTCCTGAATGCAGGGCGGACTATTAGCATTAGATTGACACTTCATTTGAGTTAATTTTAAAAATTATATTTATTATATTCAAGTTCAGAAGAAAATACAAAAAAAACACAGAAATATTAGAAAAAAATGTGTTTATACTTCACTTACTCTGTGTTATTGCTAACAGGGAATATGGGTATATAATAGTTATTTATGAGCAATACAAATAATATTTTATTAATAAATATTATAATATCTCCAAATGCACAGCTTGTGAATGCCTGGTGTTACTCTTAGAAAAACCTGTCTAATATGTTAAGTTTTTATCCCTTTTATCTGAAATTTGGTAACATTTGGTACTATGTTTCTATTGTGTTTTTCAGCTCGGGACTACCAGCTATACCCATATTCAAGTGTATTTTCTTCAAATTCAGTATATTCAGATCACTATTACTCAGTGTAAGAAGTGGAGTGATTTTTCACTGTTTTGCAAGAACAATAAGAGAGTTGAAGAGCAGTGTTAGAAAAATATTCTTAATAACACCACGAAGTCAGGATTCAAATCAAATAAAAGTCTTGATCAATATTCTTATAAGAAGAAGCCGAGTTTTATTTCATACAGAGGATGATCAATAAAACTCACACAAATAGATAGTGTGCAAACACGTGGCAAAACTGTGTGACGTATGCATGCAACGCCATGTTGGATGATATACAAATCAACAATGGCGTCTAAAGCGAACAACAACAGCAATACAACTCCGACTTCTTCAAAGTATTTTGACTCTCTGGAGTCCTCTGCAAAGGCAAGATTCAGAGGAAAAAGTCCAAATTTGCGGCCGTGACCCGTACACGCTAAAGCCGTCGGATTATATTGAGGATTTAGATTCAATACTGCCGATTGAATATCCGGATATTGTGAACTACCTTGTGCTACAAACGTTGTGGGCAACCAACTCACAAATGAAGGCATACAAGAGCTTAGATGCTTATAATTTCTTTGTTTCTGGCTGGGTTGGTAGTCTTCTTACCAAACCACTGAAAGATGACAGGGTGCCCGTGTAAATCACTCTCAAAGAGCTCGAGATACACCGCTCAAGCCGTGGTTTGCGAGTGAGAAGAGCGGTGATGTTATCCTCGCACACTGTGATTGTATGGCTGGATTAAGCGAAGCATGTTCTCACATTGGTGCTTTGCTTTTCGCAGGTGAAGTAGGCTCAAGAATAAGCCAAACAAAAACTTGCACAGAAGAAAAGAGCAAATGGCTGCCATCACATGTAAAGAAAGCGCCTTATTTACCAGTCAGCGATATGGAGAAGTAAGGTCTTACAGTGTTCGGGTATATCATAAGCACAAATGTTTAACGTAAACATTGAAAACATAGCTTTAGCATGAGCTCTTACCAGCTATAAAGTGGACACCACACACACGGGTGAATTGTGCTTTTTCTTCTGTTAAATCCTCATGAGTTATGTTGCTAAACCACAGTTTACGGCGTTTGGTAGACAGCAATTCATCCCTCTTTTGTGGATCGTTGTTTTTGATGATTTTAGGAAATCTAAAGAATCGTTTCTCTGGGTCACGAGTAGCGTTATTACCACAATTATACACTGCGCACACGATTGGCATTTTCTTTCAATCTTAGACGTTTAAATACAAAGAAAATTACAAAGCGTTGCAGCAACTCCCATGCGAACGGGCGCCGTCTTGATTGTGTATATGATCCAACATGGCTGATTTACGGGTTGGGACGTAGGCGTGACGTCACATGCACACGATCTATACAGGTTTGTAAGGTCTGCTGTGCTGCTCCGAGAAGCAACTCTCCCAGCCTCTGTATTTATACATATTCACAGGATCAGGTCTCAGACTTGCTAATTCAATAGTCTCCGCTATCAGACGTGCTAATTTACCAGGCTGAGAGCCTGTTCTTTAGAAAGTGCAGTTCACCTCCTGTCCCCTGCCGGGCTTAACACTTCTTTGTTAACCCTGTCTTGTCTTCTGCCCTGTGTCCTGTCTCCTGCTGTGCTTTACACTCGGTATTACAATTAGTATTATAATCAGTATTATAATCAGTATTACCTGTATTTTCCTAATAAGCAGCTTTCAATTTACTTTTGGTATATCGTTTGTAGGTATTGTCGGGTAAATTCGCCCACACTGTAAGAGGTTAATTAGCTGCCAATACATCACCCATCATTTACCAATCATCTCATAGAGCTCATGCATGACATATAATGACTGAAGCTGAGTCGCACTCCCTCTTTAAGCACTCAAACTCAGGTTATGCTTTTCATGAAAGCTTATCTGTATGTTTAAGAAATAAACTTGTTTCAAATGGAACAAATGTTTCTTTACCTTGGTTAATGGAAATTAGAACCATAAACAAAATAAAGAAAACTGAAAAACTGCCTACCTTTCTTAACCAAAAGGCTAAGCAAATTGTTAGTGAGGGAGTTGGTGCTTCATTACAAAAGGTTTATGTGGTTATTATACAGTCTGTTGCTGATGGCACAACATTTAGCCAGCACATCTGATGTGCATGATTGTGATTTGATGTTTTTTTCCTCTTGTAGCACTTAGTTAGTGATTTTAGTCACTAACAAAAATATTAATTCAAAAACAAGGTTTGTGATATGTGAAATTATTTACTCAAAGTCCATACATCTTAGGCTGATTTTCAAAGTTCTAAATTGAAAATAAAATTATGGTCTTTTTATGCCTTTAATGACGTGATGAGTGAAGTGTAGATTGTGAAAGGGGGAATGACATACTGCAAATGACAACGGGTTGGACTTGAACTGCTGAAGAAAGGACTCAGCCTTTGTATATGGGTCACTTATGCTACTGGGTGAGCTACCGGGTCACCCCAGCAATTCTACCTTGAATGGTTTCATATGACTAGTTGAAGAGGCTTGGCTCCCCGACAAGCATGGTTATGCTAACAGACTATCATCGAGACACACATCTTTCATAGTCCTAGTTTTACTGTTAGAACTCGCAATTTTTGAATTTATGTTTTGCACAAGAATAAGGAGGTTGGTTACAACTATTGTGGATGGATAAACATGAGTCTTCAGTTATTAGGTTCCAACTAAACACTGTACCAGGTGATGTCAAAGACTGCTATATTCTACCAGAGAGGAGGATGCAATCTGTGTAATCAGTCAGCTGACAAAACACACACACACACTCACTCAGCTGCAGAGTACTGTGTGTGTGTGTGCATAAGAGAGTGCATACATGTTCAAAGCAACTGCGTCACAGAAGGGAATTAAAATGATCAAATGTGCTCTCATCTACTCCTTGCATGTACATAGCAACCAGGGCTGCTTTTTACATCCACTTCAACCTGCTCGAGTAATGCTCCACAGAGAAACTTAGTGTCCTCATTCTGTCACAGAGAGTGATAAGGAGCGGTAGAGAGGAGGAAAGTGGGAGGAGACAAAAACACAAAGACACAGACAGTGTAACATAACGCTTCTTCGTGAAGCCAATAAGCACATGCGTCCAGTCTTCTTTGTGAACATCTTAAAAGAAAATATCTTACAGTGGACTCCTGGTTATTACACATATTTATGATTTACTGAATGAAAGCTAGTAACCTGTGATATAATTAACTAATAAATATATTCTCTTTTGTAATAACTGACAGATTCACATATTTACATAGCTAATGTGAAGAAATGTTAGGTACTATATATATTAAACAAAGCTCATATTTAGACTTGTAAGAAGCTCAACTCACTATTAACTGTCTTATCATATCAGGGATAATAGTGACTCATTGTGATCATAATCACTGTGATGATATTGTGAATGCATAATATGAGAGTGCCCCCCTGGCAGATTCGTTCGAAGACCCCGTAGGATGTGACGTCAGACATCATAGACCGGAAAATATATATAAACGGATGTAACCAAGAGGCGGGACAAATTTCTGTGGCGCAGGGGACAGAGAGGGTGCAAAACAGGATCGTCTCTCAGCTGAGAATATTTTCCACGTTTGACTTTGATTTTATTTTATTTTATTTGAATTGATATATTAATAAATATATCGATTTAACTACAAGTTTTCTGTATTGATTTGACATTCAAGCTCCGATTTCTTCAACCTTTTCCTCAACAAACCCAATGCAGCTCCCAGGGTTTAACCACCAGTACCGCTGAAATGTCATTCACTGAAACAGAGTAGATATCAAAGTTTAGAGTTAACTTTGACTTCTGTCCCCAAAGTCAAAACTGAACATGGAGAAGCAGACTTAAATTGTTATCTACCATATATCTGGAAAAGGTCCACTGCAACTCTCACTGCTTGTAAATCAAGGCTAAAGACTTTTCTGTTTGCTGCTACTGTCATGATCCTGGCTTTCAGTTTTTTCCTGTTTTATATAAAGTTCACTCCCCTTGTGTCATGTCCAGTTTTACTTCCTGTCTTTGAGTTTTCCCACCTACCGTGATTTTTTTGCCTCGCCCTGATTTGAACCTCTTGTGTCTAATCACTCCCTTGTGTCTTTGCCTGCCTCTTTCAGCTGTGTCCTGTTCATGTGATTAGTGTCTGTGCATATATACCTGTCTGTCCCATTGCTTCCTTGTCTGTTTGTCATCTATGTTTCCTGGTGTGGTCGGTCCTGGTGTATTTATCCCTGTGTATCCTGGTGTTCCCCCGTGCTATCTTGTCATCCTGCCATCCTGGTTTGTTCTGTTTCTTTTCATCTTAGCCTGCTCCCTCAGTTTTTGCTTTATACTGTTAGGTTTAAAAGTTCTGAGGACACTATGACTGCTGCAAATCAATCTAGCAAACTTCTGAATGTTCAAGATAATATTTATTTAAAGTGATGATAACAGCGTTTTGATAATACTCTCAGCCGAGTGCACTTTCTACGTCACCAAGTCCACAGCCCGAACTTAATCAGTTAACTATCTGTTGGTTTAGCAGGAAGTGTGCACAAAACTCATAAACATTTAGCCTAGTTCTCTTCAGAAGGGCGTAGTCTTCTCCCATTGGTCCACGTTGGCACGGTCATTCCCCTTGGAGAGCAGCGTTATGACGAGATGGTGGTAGACCTGTCTACCTTAAAGCAGTGTACCTAATGTGTTTCACATTCAATATTGTGTTCATTATACATTCAGTGCAGAAAATACATATTGATTGAGTTAGACGAATACATATGATAGTCTTCAAGTGTGGGTTAATACAATCAGGAGTTATTTACTTCACAATACCTGTTTTTTTTAATGTATTTCAGCTTTTGTTAATTAAAGCATCGGCGGTCAGGCCAACAACTTCTCCTGCTAAACTGTGGTAGTCCCCAGTTCCTGCTGCTGAGCTGCGGCAATCCATAGTTTTTCCAGCCCCAAACCCCTTTCTGAGTACCCACCTGACCTCCTCGAAGCTCCCGCCAGACTCCTATGCTTCATGGAAATACACACATGCCAGACCATTCTAGATCCCAGCCTGTTCATTTGCAGCCCTGAAACCTTGAGTCTTCACTGTCCAGGACCTCGGCTGACACCAAGCCAGTTCCTGAGTTAGGGGGGCCCAGCCAGCACCAAGCCCGTGCCTGTAATGGTGGTCTGGCCGAAACCAGCTCCAGGCCTCCTGCTCATCCTCCAGAGCAGCTCCGCCTGCCTCTTCCCCTGCCCGTTTTCCAAGTGGCTCAGCCTGTCTGGTTGTCCTCCTGCCTGTCCTCCAGAACTAAATCTCAATTTACATAAACTAATAAAACAGATTGCACCTATTTATTTAAACAAATGTATCTAGATGTCGATTGGCTCCCACATACGTCCCCTAATTGAGCTCTCAAATCTTTGTGATGGGCCTATCCAGTGTGCTGCTCTTTGTCTTTATCCTGACTTGACGTACCAGCCCAGACTTGTCTGGGACTGTGATGATGAACTTTCCCATGACCCAGGAGTTGCATGGTGTTGAGTCGTCGGCGATCAACACAATGTCTCCAAAGTTCTGAGATGGATGGGACAACTTGTGGCGCTCTTGAAAGTGTGGTATATATTCCATTGTCTATCACTTCCAGAACATGTTTGCCATATACTGGATGTGTTTCCATATTCCATATCATTTGGATTGCTCAACACCTTGGGTATAGGCCAACTGTTGATTATGGCCTAAATCTCTCAAAGCAGGGTGTGTAGGCCCTCCTCATCAAGTGTCTGTTGCTTCAGGGTGGCGCCAAGGATATTTCTTACGTACGATATTAACTAAGCAAATGGACTTCAAATCAGCACTTTAATTCAGCACTAACAGTAGAACTAGCAGGATTTCTAGTTACCTGTGACCTGACGAGAGCAAAGTCCCTAATTTCAAACTTGCCATAAACATATGTTTATGTTCCTCCAGTAGGATGAAGGCCGTACACGCTCAGCAAGTCTGTTTATACTTCACTTACTCTGTGTCCTATGTATTTCTTCACTTTACTGAAATCAACATCCAGTGAACAGACCAACTTTTGGGTGAGACACGTTTTAAAATCCTGTTCTAGATACAACCCATTGTCTTAATAGGAGCTAGAAAAGTTTGCAGCTCGTTCCTGCCAGGCTGTGAATCCAGGCTCATTTTCCTAAAGTAGGAATGATTTGAAGCTGTGGAAGGTCACATTGGCACACTGTTCCACTTTGCTGACACAATTAAACAATGATAGGCTGGCTGAGCTAAAAAAAAAAAAAACATGCCACCTTCCCTGGGATACATTCCCCTTTCTCTCTCTTCTTTCAAATTGGCTGAAATGAATTGCAAAGTTATTAAATGGTTCAGAACGCTAAGATAGCATCTGTGTCTTTTTTTTTTCTGAGAAGTGGAGAAAGTGCATGTGAGGGTGCAAAAGAGATTAACTCTCATACATTCTCATTAAAAGTCACTAATCTGTTCTTTTTGTGCGAGAGGAGGGCTGTGTCAAGGCTCAACTGAAGCTGTGATTTGATAAGGAGAAAATAGCATGTCAGTCAGTGTGAAGAGAATATGACACAGGCAGACACATGACAAAAATACAAGGACATACATTGCACCTAAACCATATTAACTTAAGATACTTCTAATATCTCCTGTATTTATGGTGAATAAAACCACTTTTTCTAAGTTTCCATTTCTTCGTTAAGCAATATGCATTATGTATCTTTTGTAGAGAAACCCGAGAATATGAGAAAAAGAGTGGGAGGGAGGTATATAATTTCCTATCAGTGGCTAACACACAGTTTTTGCAAGAATCTCAGCAGCCAGGCAAGGGTCAGTACCCATCAGCCTCCAGGACACCGAAGGACATCCAGCTGATTTGGTTTCACAAAATAGAGATGAGAAAACAAATTGTGGAGAACTACTGAGAAAATCTGTTTGCCATTGAAGGAATCAACCTCTCTGTGACACGAGTTATGCTTAACTAGAGCACCCTTAATCATTAGTCTCCTAATCTAGTGATGTGCAAGGTTAATGGAAGCTCTGTTTTCAGAGTTGGGATATTTAACCTAAATAATGAGGGAAGTAACAAGGTGGCCCAGAGGCATCTCAGTTCCTCTTTATATTATTCATTTGCAAATAAAAGCTGTATTCAAATAATGGCAAAATAAAGTGATAAATGAAGTTACATGCCAGAAAAAAATTGCTCCAGCTTGTAACTCCTCCTGAAATAATAAATTGCTGATTTTACATTTACTTTTAATCTTTGCTCTCATTTTACATCCATGCCCGCCTTTCCTTCTCTTCCGCAATATCTTTGCGTCTATTTTGTGGCGTACATTTCCAGTCATATGTTAGTGGTATCCCCTAAGCACCCATATACAAGAAGAAAAGCGGCATCACTTGCAAAAACCCCTGCAAATGACACAAATTGTCAGCATGGTGTGTGTGTGTGTGTGTGTGTGTGTGTGTGTGTGTGTGTGTGTGTGTGTGTGTGTGTGTGTGTGTGTCTCTCAATGCATCACATATGTATGCACCTGAAAGTTCTATTTTTTGACCTCACCTCTGCTAGCTTTGCATGCATGCTCATAGTTTTTTTTTTAATAATGTAGTGATATCTAACCAGATCAGGTCAGGTGCATTCCAATGTCCCTTTTATTCTGTATCCAAAGGATCTTTAAATGACATGACAAAGGCTGCCCCCCCCACCACCCTCTCATCACCAGTGGACATGATCAGCCATGTTCAGGCCTATGTGCCACCACTGACCCTGCCAGCATTGTTTCCAGCCTCTGCAGGGCCTGGCAGATGCAAGCGTGGGCAGGTTGGCGTGGCACATATGCTGTGTGTCTCTGAGGCCATATGGACATCAACATCCACAGCCTGCTCTCCACTTCACCCCCGCCACCTGCTATCCCTTCTTCACTCAGTTCCTTCCTCCTTCTTTGATCCGTACCACTCCTTCCTTCACCTCATTTCCTCTCTTTCTTCTTTCCCTCCTCACATCTCAGACTCCTTTCTTGACATGTCAGGTGTCCTGCAGTACAGAACACACTCAGAGAATAGAAACAGCCTCGAGAGAGAGAGAGAGAGAGAGAGAGAGAGAGAGATGTAAATAGGAGAGATAAAAGTATTGCCTTTTAGTTGACTCTGTGGGAGTTGGTGCGTGTTGTCTGTGTGTTGTCCTTTGATCTGTGGGAGAAAGGAGAGAATTAGCCTACCATGTCAAAAAGGCTACAAAACGCTCTACCCAATAGCAGTAAGGGTGCAAGAGAATGAGCCTGATTCACCAAAGCAGGAGCAGCAGAAAACACAATCCACATGGAATGTAAAATAGAGATTAGACAAGCAGGGTTTCTTCTTTGAATTTAAAAATAGTTTTTTCCATAATCTCTATACTGCTGTGCTGCACACTTCCAGTAAAAACCCTGGCTGGATTGGATGATTGGAAAGTAAAATTATATTGCTGATTGAAAAGTTAAATTATATTTGAATCTGAGCATCCCCCTTGGCTTTTCAGGAGGACTCATCAAATGTTGGTAATGTAGGTTTGATCTGTATACTTGGGATATACTCGTACTCGTATAATTGTGATCTAATCACAATTGTATAATTCACAAACGTAAATATTTAATTAACGGCAAACCTTTTTTGTAACATCCAAATCTTTGTGCAAATCACTTTTATGCACATTGGTCATTTCTGGATATATATATATATATATATATATATATATATATTTTATTTCATGCACAGCTACAGAATTCTTTACAAATTTAAATATATTTGTTGAGATATTTTTTTACACATTCACACATTTGAATATATTCATACAAATAGTTTTTTTACATTCAGATATTGTGATACACAGCTACAATACGTTTGACACTATTTTGCTTTCATACAATAATACTAATAATAATACTAATAATTTTATTTATCAAGCGTTTTTAAAAAAGATACTCAAAGACGCTTTACAGGTACATATAACATTTGAAATTACATTAAGAAAAACAGGACATCAACATTTAAAATACATAGAAGTAATTACACATCTGAACATGGAGAGATCGGTACAGTCACGGATGTGTTTGGGGAGTGAGTTCCAGAGGGAGGGCAGCGATGGAGAAGGCCAGCGATGCTTGGTCCTTTGTGGCTCGGACAGGAGGTTGGCATCGGAGGAACAGAGGGTGCGAGAGGGAGTGGTGTGGTGGAGCACAGGAGTGGGTGAGGAAACGGGCAGCAGAGTTTTGGATGTGTTGGAGCTTTTTGATGAGTTTGGATGGTGTGCCGTAGAGGAGGCTGTTGCAATAGTCGAGTCTGGATGAGATGAAGGCGTGGATGAGGGTTTCTTCAGGAGGGAAGGAAAGTGATGGGCGGAGACAAGCTATATTTTTTAGATGAAAGTTTTGGTAATCTGATTAATATGGTTATTGAAGGTGAGGTTGCAGTCGAAAATGACTCCAAGGTTCTGGATGTGTGGGGAGGGAGACAGAGTGAGAAGTTATTGCAGTTTTTGCTGAGGGATTTGGGACTGATATGCATGTCAAATTTATCACAGTTGAGTTTTAGAAAGTTGTTTTGCATCCAGGATTTTATTTCAATGAGACAGTTGGTCAGAGTGGAGAGGTTTGCAGTGGTGATGGATTTTGTTGAAATGTAGCGCTGGACGTCGTCGGCATAGCAACGAAAGGTTTTTCTTTTACAGGATTAAATTGAAAAATTATAAAACCTTGGTGTAGGCAGCCTCTGTCTCTGCGATGGTGCGGTCGAAAGTGATGCGGGCGGCGAGTCTTTGTGCCAGGCTCTCGTTGACTCTGCTCAGCTTCTCTGAGAGGATTTGTATGTCATGCTGCAGCAGCATATATCCTCACCTGCCTGCTTTTAATTATTTACCCCAGGAAATAAATAGAGCTGACATTTTTCTGAGTTTGTCTTCCAGGAACCTCTGAGCTCCTCCTGGTTACAGGGGAAAAGCAGGACGTCATCCAGGTAGACGAAGACAAATTAATTGAGGTGGTCTCGCAGCACATAGTTAACAAGGGACTGGAGGTGTTGGTTGGCCGAAGGGCCAAGGGACATAATGAGAGCCGTCTTCCATTCATTTCCCGGATTCTGACCAGATGATAAGCATTCCTCAAATCCAGTTTTGAAAAGATTGTGGCTTCCTGGATGTGTTCGAAGGGGAAGTTAACCTCTTAAGGTTAAACTAATTGTATTTCAAGTAGTGATGTGTCCTTCCGTGTCGAGGTTTCGAAGTGTGTGTCGAGTAATCGCGGAAGATTTTTGTGAAGCGCATATCGATGCTTGTGTTGATGACGTATGTGATGATGTTCGAAGTCTCGCGAACATGCCATACCACGTGACTGATTCAGGAACAAGTTCACGAGTTTGCCGTGAGATTCGAAATATAAGGGGGAGCGAACCGCAATTGATTGAGGGTTGTTGTCATAGTATGTGTTGTTGCTGTTGAGTTGTTGCTATTGCGTTTGTATTGGATCATTATGGAGCCAGCCAACTAGCGAAACAATTGTTATGCACGCCAGCATCATCTTCCCTGTGAGCAAGTAAAGATACTGTTAGTGATCAATTTGGAAGACGTAGAGGCTGCTGCGAGTCACAATGAGTCACAATTATCCCTGATATGATAAGACAGTTATGAGTGAGTTGAGCTCTCACAAGTCTAAGTATGAGCTTTATTTAATACATATAGTACCTAATATTTCTTCACATTAGCTATGTAAATACGAGCACTTGTCAGTTATTACACAAGATAATACATTTATTAGTTAATTATATCACAATAACAAATCTAAATCTGTTGAAAGAATGATGTACATCCCACATATTAAAGACCAGCACCGGTGGCGCAGCTCGTAGATCAGGCGACCCACTTTAAAAGCCTTGCCGCAGTGGCCGGGGTTCGAATCCAACCAGTGGCCATTTGCTACATGTCATTCCCCTTAATCCAATCTTAAACTGTACTATCATTTAAGTTGTAAAAAGACCACATTTTTTTCCCCAGCACTCTCTTCTCAATAACATGTACACACAATCATCAATCTTTATTTTTAAATATAACATGATATTCATACATCTTAGATGTGTGCGTCAAAGAATTTCCAAGGCAAAGATACTTTAAATCCACTGCAGCCTTGCACTTCGCCAGAAGCTTCGAGTAATGAACCTATTTTCGAAACAATTGGCTGAAGTGGTTCAGTGCTTCACAAAAGCTTAATTTGCCCATCACTACTTCACACACCTAAGCCATGCCATTATTAACTCTGCCGGTTTTACATTTATTGTCCACTTGATGGCGCAGTAGAGCAAATGAAGTACCATGAAGCTTCGACCCATGAGTGAACCAATTGGATGGAAAGCTTCAATGCTTCATGAAGCTTCATCTCGCCATCACTAATTCAAGCCAACTCGATTACTGTAATGAACTCTTTACCGGCCTCCCAAAAAACAACAACGGAGAGACTTCTGTAAGGGTACCTGCTATGTGTTAAATGTTTAAGTGTTTGTTCTTCCTGTTTTATTTTGTGAATTACTTGTTCTTTCTCATTTCAGTTGTCTCTACTTCCTGCCCCCAGGTGTTCCCAATCTGTTTGTCAATGTCTCACCTGTGTCTCGTTACCCCTCCCACTTCCTGGTGTGTAATGTCTGTGTGTTTTGTTCTCCTCGTTGCCAGTTCGTCTTTGTACCTCCGTGTCATTGAGTTCCAGCGTTGTTCCTTTGTGCTTCCTGTTCCACTTCGTATATATATATGCTTCCTTTGGGCAATATTATAAGGAACCACTCTATAAACTTTCATTGTTATGCGGATGATACCCAATTATATCTATCAATCTCTCTGGGAACCATCACCTTATCGTAGTGGAGAGGTTTGTGTGTCCCTATGAACCTGAGAGCTGTGTTGTCTGGAGCCTAGTGCTCCTGGTAGGGTCTCCCAAGGCAAATTGGTCTCAGGTGAGGGGCCAGACTAAGAATGGTTCAAAAACGACTTCATGAAAGAAAGGGAAAGGAAAGGAGAGACCCTGCCCGGAGGAAGCCCGGGGCCCCCGTCTGGAGTCCGGCCCAGAGGGAGGGCCCGACAGCGAGCGTCTGGTGGCCGGGTTTGCCACGGAGCCCGGTCGGGCACAGCCCGAAGAAGCTACGTGGTGCCTCCCATCCATCCATCCTGTGGGCCCACCACTCATGGGAAAAACCGCTGGGGTCGGGTGTGCTGTCACATGGGTGGCAGTGATGGTCAGGGACCTCGACGGACCAGACCCGGGCAGCAGAGGCTGGCTCTGGGGACGTGGAACGTCACCTCTCTGTGGGGGAAGGAGCCGGAACTAGTGCGGGAGGTGGATCGCTACCAGTTGGATCTGGTGGGGCTTACCTCCACGCACAGTCTTGGCTCTGGAACCGTACTCCTGGATAGGGGTTGGACTCTATTCTTCTCCGGAGTTGCCCAAGGTGTGAGGCGTCGGGCCGGGGTGGGGATATTCACTAGCCCCCGGCTGAGCGCCGCTACGTTGGAGTTTATCCCGGTGGACGAGAGGGTCGCCTCCCTACGCCTTCGGGTTATGGGGGGGAAAACTCTGACTGTTGTTTGTGCCTATGCCCCAAACCGCAGTTCTGAGTATTCGGCCTTCTTGGAGACCCTGAATGGAGCCCTGCAGGGGGTTCCAGTAGGGGAGTCCGTAGTAGTCTTGCTCGGAGACTTCAACGCACACGTGGGAAACGATGGAGACACCTGGAGAGGCGTGATTGGGAGGAAGAGCCTCCCTGATCTAAACCCGAACGGTCGTTTGTTGTTGGACTTCTGTGCTAGCCATGGAATGGCCATAACAAACACCATGTTCGAACATAAGGATTCTCATAAGTGCACGTGGTGAATGTTGGCCTCCGCCAGGGCTGCGCTTTATCACCAATCCTGTTCGTGATTTTCATGGATAGGATATCGAGGCGTAGTCGTGGAGGAGAGGGGTTGCAGTTCGGTGACCTGAGGATCTCATCGCTGCTCTTTGCAGATGATGTGGTCCTTATGGCATCATCGGTCTGTGACCTTCAACAGTTACTGGATCGGTTCGCAGCCGAGTGTGAAGCGGTTGGGATGAGGATCAGCACCTCCAAATCTGAGGCCATGGCTCTCAGCAGGAAACCGGTGGATTGCCTACTCCGGGTAGGGAATGAGCCATTACCCCAAGTGAAGGAGTTCAAGTACCTCGGGGTCTTGTTCGCGAGTGAGGGGACAATGGAGCGAGAGATTGGTCGGAGAATCGGAGCAGCGGGGGCGGTATTACAGTCACTTTACCGCACCGTTGTGACGAAAAGAGAGCTGAGCCAGAAGGCAAAGCTCTCAATCTACCGGTCGATCTTCGTTCCTACCCTCACCTATGGTCATGAAGGCTGGGTCATGACCGAAAGAACGAGATCACGGGTACAAGCGGCCGAAATGGGTTTTCTCAGACGGGTGGCTGGCGTCTCCCTTAGAGATAGGGTGAGAAGCTCAGCCATCCGTGAGAGACTCGGAGTAGAGCCGCTGCTCCTTTACGTTGAAAGGAGCCAGTTGAGGTGGTTCGGGCATCTAGTAAGGATGCCACCTGGGCGCCTCCCTAGGGAGGTGTTCCAGGCACGTCCAGCTGGGAGGAGACCCCGGGGAAGACCCAGGACTCGGTGGAGAGATTTTATCTCCTCACTGGCCTGGGAACGCCTCAGGATCCCCCAGTCGGAGCTGGAGGATGTGGCCCGGAGAAGGGAAGATTGGGGTTCCTTACTGGAGCTGCTGCCCCCGCGACCCGATCCCGGATAAGCGGTAGACGATGGATGGATAACTCATCATCCGGAGTATCATCCCCGGAGTTTCTGTGTCTCTCATGTGACAGGTTGCCACATCATTTCTGTCAAATGTTGTATTTGTACTATGTTGTTTATCCTGTACACACGACATCTATTGCACATCTGTCCATCCTGGGAGAGAGATACCTCCTCAGTTTCTCTCCCTGAGGTTTCTTCCATTTTATCTTTCTTTTAGGAACTTTTTCCTTGTGCGATGCGAGGGTCTAAGGACAGAGGGTGTCGTAACCTGTACAGTCTGTAAAGCACACTGAGACAAATGTATAATTTGTGATATTGTGCTATATAAATAAATTTGATTTGATTTGTGATTTGACTTCCCGGTAATACCTGTCTACCTGTGTACCGAACCAGTTTTTGCTTCTAGTAAAGTATTTTACCTATATCACGAGCTGCCTCTGGATTGTGCATTTGTGTCCTACTTCCTGTGTTCAGATCGTTACAACTTCAGCTCCTCATCCAAAACACTGCAGCGAGGCCACTGACGAGAACCAAGAGGAGAGACCACATCCGTCCAGTGTTAGCTGCTCTACACTGGCTTCCAGTAACTTTAAGAATTACTTTTAAGGTCCTTTTCCTTCTTCACAAAGCCCTAAATGGAAACGCACCAGGTTACAGTGCCAACTCTCTAATCAACTATGTGCCCCCAAGAACATTGCGATCATCCACTACTGGTTTATTAAATGTACCCAGAAACATCCAAAAGAAAATCGGGGATGCAGCCTTTTGCAATCATGCACCAAAGCTATGGAACACTTTACCTGTAGACATTAGGGAGGCAAGCTCTCTCAGAATTTTCAAAAGTAAGCTAAAGACATATATCTTTAATTAAGCCTTTTAATGGTGATTGTATGTAATGCTTCTACTCTATGCCACTTTAAACTAATTTAAATGATTTCATTCTGTACTGTTAATTTTTGCTATAACTAGGTAACATCGATACATTTCAGAGTGTGTACTTTTTTTAAACCTGAGATTAAATAGACTGTTTTACCACGGAAAAAAGAGAAAGTTTCTCCGATAAATGTGTAAGATTATTGGAGGAAAACTGGCTTTAACCGATAGATTTCATAAAACTTAACAAACTGGGGTTTGTTTATGAAACGGGAAGACTACCAAGAATGGGTAGCAAAGGGAGTAAACCAGTTGAAAGGCCACAGGGGCCCATTGTTGATCTCATGCTTTCAAAATAGGGCTCCGATAGTTTAAAACATTTACAAGAACGGTGTGATGAATATGGTTTCCCGGCAGGTGTGGACTCCAAAGCCATTGCAAATTGTCCACACTTTGGTTTCCGGTAAAAATATATCCACCGTGAACATCGTCACATCGATAAAAGCCCATGAACAGGTGTTACAATCTGTGAAATCAGCTGATTGATTTTTAACATTGTGTGATCATAAACAATCATAACGTAATATCTCGTGTGCTTATCGCGGTTCAGACACTTCCTGGTTGTAGCACGGACTCTTAGCGTTAGATTGACACTTCAATTGAGCCAATCGGAGCTTCTATGGCTTATCTACAACCTTCATGAGCCAATGAGTGTCAACTTGATAAGGAAGTGCCCACCCTCTTCTTTTGTTACAGGCTGAGCCACCAGCAGCTTAGCCTCCTGGTGGTGCGCGCATCGTTCATGCTTCACTTCCCATGGTTTGTTTAAACAAAAACATTTTTTTTCCAAAATGTATTTATTATTTATTGTTCAGAAGAATAAAAAAAAAACATAAAAATATTAGAAATAAATGTGTTTATACTTCACTTACTCTGTGTGATTACTACTAACAGGGAATATGGGTAAATAATATTTATTTATAAATAAATAAAAATAATATTTATTAATAAATATTGTAATATGTACATGTACATATTGCACAGTTGGTGTACGCCTGGTGTTACTCTTAGACAAACATGTCTAATAATTAAGTTTTTATCCCTTTTTATCTGAAATTTGGTGGTGAAGTTGATAACACTTGGTTCTATGTTTCTATTATGTATTTTAGCTCGGGACTTCCAGCTATACCTATCTTCAGTCATCTTTTTCAACAAAGAAATTCTGGCGGAGTGTATTTTCTTCAAATTCAGCCGCTATGAAGTGGGAGGCTCCGGCGTTGGCATCTTTTTATTAACGCCACCCTCTAACTCCCAGTTAATCTAAGAATGGGCATCGTTGGTGAAATTGAGGCGGGCCCGGATGACACAGCAGAGCAGATAGCTAGCAGCTAGGGAACTGACACGGTACCTACCTGTCAATCAAAGCAGACACGGCAGGGTTTTGGAGTGTCAGACAAATGGGCTTTCATTCCAGTGCTATATGTTCTGACTATTTTGGATACTACGTATTTTTTGCATTTTGTGTCATTTCATTCTGTTGTAATGTTAGACACTTAACAATTTATTTAATACATAACCAAGTAGTTTTGTTTGAATTCCCAAACATAACCAGCTAGCTGCGGGAACTAATAGCTGCGTGTCCGTATGTTACAAATTGGGAATAACAGGTTGTGTATGAAAATTGTAATCTGAAAAGTAACTAGCAACAAAAGTTGTCAGACTAATGTAACTAATGTAAATATTTGCCTCTGAGGTGTAGTGGAGTATCCTTAGCAATGAAGCTGGCAGGTCACTGCCAGAGACACCAAGAGCTGCCAGCCAGCAAACTTGTACTGTGGGAGCCAACGCACGGGCACGATCAGAAGGGCGTCCCGCAATAACATACGTAGATGTACTCAGGAAAGATGCGGGAGCAGAAAATACTGACGAGCTAGCCAGATGCATGGAGGATCGGGATGACTGGAAGCACTGATGGAGGGCCCGTCTGAGGACGACCTAGTAGTAGTAGCAGAAAATGGAAATACAAGTACCTCAAATTAGTCCTTGAAAGCAGTTCTTGATTAAATGCTTACATTCCATCATTTTTCATTTTTAAATACTAGACTCATAATCACTAAGGCCCCCAAAAGGGTTTTGTCTGTAAAACCATTTTTAGAGATTTTCTGAAAAGAGTGATGCTGGCATTTTCATGGGAGGACAGTCTCGCTCACATCAAGTCTGATATCACTTGACATTTGACACATGACATTTTTTTCATGTTTCCTAATACAGCTGTGTAGTAAATTAGGCTTTTATATTTATATTAAATCAGTAAAGAGAGAATATGCAGAAAATCTCTGCTTGAAGAAAATAGAACCTGTGTCAAATTCTGCTGGCTTTTTAGGATATTTTGTATTGTATTCTATAATGTAGTATGATGTGTGAGAATCTGCCACGGCATATCCAAATAGTTTCAACCAACAACAGAACTTTAGAGTTCAGGTTAACCTGGAAAACATACAAAAAGACTGCAAACTAAAGGAATGCTTCACTTTCGCCCCATCTTGTCCTTGCCCCAAATGTTTTTTTCAGACCTGTAGGATGTCCACCTTTCTGCCCACTTCAAACTGTAAAGGTGTTTATACTACATTCATTATCTAACACTACCACGACACAGACCCCGCCGATCGCTGGTGTATGTGTGTGTGGCCCACCTTTTAAAAACCGTGCTTGTGTGGACAGGGTTTATTTTTAGAAGAGGATAAAACCCACTTTACAGAAATATTTGTGTACGTGTGGACTAGGCCGAACTGTTTTTTCAGGTACCAGGAGGCTGGACCCTGTTTATACTCACATGAGAGAGAAGGTTTTTAGCAGCAGTACAGTGATGCAGCACTTTCCGACCACAAACTGAGTGCTCTCACTTAGTTCCACATTATTTACAATCCAGCTGGCCTGTGCATAGTGAGTATCAGATTCATAAGCTAAGAATGTCTTGGGTTCTATTTTCGTGAACCTAGCAGCGCGGTGCAGATCCTAATCTAGTGCACCCTTCCTAGTGCGTTGGTGGCGTATTATAAAGGGCTTGTTGGAGGCTGTGATAATCATGTCCAATCACATTCATTACATATATTCATTCATTTTCATCCCCTTTAGGCACAGGGCTGTCCCCATCATTTTCGTCAGTGGAAACTCACTCTTATATAGGACGTGCAGACTCACACAAATTAATACAGCAGCTCAGATATACCGCCAAGATCAGATGATGCTCTTTAAAGTTGAATTCACCTGTCTGGACCAGTTGAAACCTATGGGTATAATGTTTTGGTGACATTAGGGCAGGATCAGCAAGCCGGCATAAAAAAAATGAAAAAAGGATGTTTCGGGAGTGATGTAAGGCTAAAGGAAATAGGCAATGTCCTAACGCATGAGAGGGGGGGGAGAGAAGAGATGTGGGGATCATCAAATGATTTGTGAAATCGACAGAGATTGGAGACGTGAGCTTCCTTACAATCGGAGAGAGGACTTCCAAGGTGTATTTGAAAGGTCCTGAACGATTTCTCTAGCAAATAAATTAAACAAACCTTTGGGACTTTCATCCTAGCTACTAAGCAAAACACTTGGTCAATACAAAGTGCACATTTCAGAAAGAGGGGAGCTGCCGTTTTCTGCCTTTTCCCATCACCCTTTGATGTTGGCTGGGCTGGTTGCAAAGTCACTGGGAAGATGGATGGAGATTTGGATTACGTGGTTGTTATTTTGTCGCCTCTTTTTTTGTCAACAGAAATGAAGAGAGATTTTGTTATAGTTTGTATTTTTTCTCCCTGTTCACCATCACTACGTCATTAGGATTTTTGTCAGACTTAACAAAAGTCTTCTGATGCATAACACAACTGAATAGTAGTCCTTTAGACTTGTATGTGTAAAACCGGTGGAATTCGCATTGAACTTTCAAACAATGATGATGTGTGGTTATCTGAACATAATAAACACAGTCATGGTCCTACAGGACTGATCACATTTGCAGCCCATTTAGAGGAACATTGTGATACATGAGGACATTTCCCAGCAGTTTTTTACACTGCCAGTGACTCCATGCATTCTGATATGTCCTCATATACACAATGCCAACAAATCCTTGAAACCTCTCCTCATGCAGCCTCCGTCTTGGCAGACTTTGCTCAGATCTCTTGTACTGACTTATGCAGCAGCTCCAGTCAAGTGCTATCATTATTTCAGACCTGAGGCTGGCTGCACTCCATCGACAGGCTTATAGTTCCTCTATCTCTAAGTGATCTCTTAGCCAAACATCCCTTTGCAGATGGGAGCAGTGAATGATTTCCCTACAGAGGGATTTAATGCTCAAACACCTGCCTAATGTGGAGGATTGTGTCAATAAATCTGTTTTGTAAAATGTTACACGGTAGATCAGTTTGATCGGGACAGAGAAAATATTAAAGAGATGATTTGTGGTCATTATCTCATACCATTTTCAGCCGGTGAGCGGCAGTAGAAGGTGGATACTCTGCATCTTCAGCCATATCAGACATACAGAGAGGGAGAAAAGGAGAGACATGAAATATATTGACAGTGTATTCTAACAAAATTAATACAGCTTTTGGCTGTTCGCTTTGTGTTGCGTTGAAATATATTACCATATGTCACCTGTACCATTTTATTACATAATATACTACAGTATATGCCAGCTGTTGCATTACAGAAAGTACTCACGGGTTAGGGTTAGCCCTAACCCGTGAGTACTGAAACATACATTGAAATTTTTACTTTAATTGATCTTTTATAGTTTATATAGTTTTATTCTTACTTCTTTTATTTGATATACTTAGAATTATTATTTTCTATCTTATTTATATGTACTTTATTTGTCTTTGTGCTGCAGTAACACTTGAATTTCAATAAAGGATTATCTTAATTTAATTTTAAATATGTTTCCGATAACAAGAGCAAGTTTCTAAAATAAGAAATATGTTGTGTATGGAGGCCCAATTCTCAATCATCATTGTGTTATTGTTATACTTTGATAGATAGTGACTAAAAGGTTCAACGTGTAGTTCTGAGCCACCTGCTCCAAACAAATAGTGGGCAGTATTTCACCTCAAAACTGGGTCCTGTTGGTATTAAATGTTCGGAGGACGTAGTGACTGCACCAAATCAATCCAGCAAACTTCTGAATGATCGTATAGTATTTATTTAAAGTGATAATTATCGCATTTGATAATACTTCTTAGCCAAGGACACTTTCTCCCTTTCCAAGCCACAGACCGAACTCAACCGGTTAACTGTCTTTTGGATCAGCAGAAGTGTAACGTCACATTCACAAACATTTTGACTAATCCAACTCTCTAGGGTGTAGTCTTCTCCCATTGGTCCATGTTGGCGCGCTCACGCCCCTTGGAGAGCAGAGTTATGATGAGATGGCTGTCTTCCTGTCGCTCTTAAAGGAGAAGCGTACCTAATGTGTTTTACATTCATATGTAATATAGTGCTCACAGTGGGGGGGACGTGCATTTCACACCTAGGCCTTCAGTGATGTCATACACAGTCCGTCCTACCTGAATTATTCCCCCTCTTAATACCATCATTGTGACGCCATGCCTCTAGAAACTATACATTTACACAGAAACGCAGTATAACCGGGCGTTGCATCACCTTAATATAGTCAAGTACAACAGCGTTATATTAATATTTCCGAAGCATTTATAATCAATAAAGAAGCAGTGGACACAGGGATAGACGCGTCGGAGTTGGCCTTTCTCTTCTAACGATCTAGCTTTTCTTGAAAAGTTTGTCTCGAAAATGGCGTTGTAATGATATCTGCGCCTCCTTCAGCCATTGTGGGTTGAAAAAACAGCTTGTAGAAATCTACACAAACTAGCTCGTTCAAGGTTGCTAGCTCTGCATAGCTCTGCCTCTCAATAGTGCGTATCCAATCAAAAGACGTGGACGTGCTGACGTTATCGTATGCCTGCTAGCTGGCCCTCGCCAACTCGAAATCTGATTGGTTAACGCCACAGTCTTATCTCCGTTCACTTTAAGCTACAGGCTCCCGCACTGTTGATTCTGAAGGCCTATGGGCAAATTTCGTGGACCATGGCAACACATTATGGCTGAAATATGATTGGATAAAAGCTCCAACATAAAGGCCAGCCCTCCAAATCTCGATCTGAGGCTGGAAGCAGCGCAACCAAGAGGAAAGCTATGAAATGAAGAGAATAGACTATGGGGAATAATTTAATACATATTTGTGGAATAACATATTTCAAAATTAAATTTATATTCTGATGATGTTTAGGCCAGCAGAGAAGACCTTGCTGGCCCTGACGGCCCGTCACTGAGTGCTCATTATACATATTGTGCAGAAATTCATATTTGATTGAGGTAGACAATTACATATGATAGTCATCAAGTGTGGATTAATACAATCAGGAGTTATTTACTTCACAGTCCATACAATCTAAATTCATCAATCAAAACTATCAGTTATTAAAAAACAACTATATAGAATGTTAACGTGTTTATATTTTAGTTGTAGTTGTCATATTTATTATATTCTAAGTTTCAGAGTATTCTAATGTACTCTTTATATTCTGTATTGTATTACAGCTACATATCTCTCTTACACTCCTATGTAAGCCAGTCAGTCAGTTAATTAGAGCAGACTGCTGAAACTAGTCAGTCTAACTACTGAACTAGGTATTCAGGATTCATGGTTTTCCTTGTGATATTGTGTCCGACAGGGGTCCACTTGCCATGTCACTTCCTGTTATATGTTGTACCTACCTCTTGTTTCTCAATCCAGATCCCTTTACTTCCTGTCTTTGTGTGGTTTCGCTCCATCGTCAGCGTCTGCCCCACCGCTGATTGTTTCCACCTGTTCCATGTTATCATCTTGTATAAATTGTCCAAGTAAGTATAGTATTAGTAAAGTAAAGTATTGTTTTTTTACACTTTACATTTGTTTCTGGCGTCGCACGTTTGAGTCTTCCATCCCTGTGTCCGAGGTCGTGACACATAATTAATACTTCAGAACTTACTCACAATTCATAATTCCTTAATTGTGACCTCATTTGGCATATTTTACTGAATTTTGATTATAAAATCATAATGTAGTTAGCTTTTCTATCCTAACGTTTTAATGGGTATCAATAGGATTCCATAAACTTGCTAGGCCGGCATTTCAATGCCTTTTCCAATCCAAGTATATTCATCTCTTTCCTTTACAGAAAGACAAAACTGTTTCCTTGTCGCTCAAGAAATTAGACGCTTTTGCCGCAGCCTTCATTTGTGTTTCTATTACGTCAGTTTGCTTAAGCTGTTCCTGCACTCAGAAACCAATATGGAGATGTGTAGATGTAATGCTAGCATATTCAGCTTTCTCATAAATCCAAATTGTTTATCCATGTTTCTAAAATCAGGCTATGGTGTTTACATGCTCAAACACAAAAACAGGATACTTACTAGAGTTGGTTATAGTTTGGGTTTGAACAATTCCTGTTCCAATTCCGGTTCTGCTTATGGTATTTATAAAAACCGTTAAACAAATTCATATTCATATGTGCAATTGTGCTGTACATCCAAATTTGATGTAGTCGCTGTGACATTTTCTCTTCACTTTGGCTTAACGTTTCTAATAAAAACATTACATAAAAGCAAAGAATGATCAGTAAAACCAGCCGGGATAATGCTGCTCTCATCAATTTTTTCTGAGATGGGACCATGTGTACCGTCTGCTTTCTGCATGCATCCTCCTCCATACATCCAGGCCATGGGAGTGGACCAGCTGCCTCAGAGCATTCTGGGACGCTGGATGCGGCTCTGCTTGGTTACGATCTAAAGATGTATTTTCTGTACAGTTAAAATCCCCTCCCAAGAAAAAAAATCCTCTGAGGCACAGCCATTTAAAACTTTTGTAAAAACATCTTCCTCTCTGCACCGATTTTTGGACCGTAAATATTAATAAAAACAGCTGTAAAAAGGTCAAACCGGGCTTTAATTAAAAGCTTGACCTCCAGTGAGACTGGAGTAAAAGTAGGTGCATTATAGGAATACTACAGGCAGCAGTGTCTCTATGATTCTCTTGCTCTGTGTGATATAATTAATTAATAAATGTATTCTCTTTTTTAATAACTGACAGCTGCACATGTTTACATAGCTCATGTGAAGAAATGTTAGATACCATATGTATTAAGCGTCTTTGAGTACCTTTTAAAAGTAAGAAAACTAAAAAACTCAACTCACTGTAAACTGTTTTAAGTATATCAGGGATTATTTTGAGCTGTGACTGAAAGCATGAAATGGGAGGGTCCTTTGCAGGAACGTTCAGCCCCCACAGGATGTAACGTGATGACCCCCACAGGAAGTGAATTTGTGATATTGTACGGCTGTTTCTTGTAAACGAGGCCAGTCTGTGAGATCGACAGCGAACTGTTTAAATACGGTCTGTGGATTGATTGATCAGACAATAGCCCTCAGCTGAGAATATTTTCCATGCTTGTCTTATCATATTAATAAATATATTGATTTAAATAGAAGTTTACTGGATTGATTCGACATTCAAGCTCCGATTTCTTCAAACCTTTTCCTCAACATCTGCCATGACTACACATTGCTACCTATCACTTTTATCATAAAGGTATTGCTACTCACTAATGGGTATATAGGCTAAAACATAGTGTTAAATTTAGTATTTATAGTATTTAGTTTAGACTGACAGGAGTTCGGGTCTGAGAGAAAAAATTACAAATCTGTCTGCTACTTCAGCACCACGCACAGCATCTTGGATTTATAAATACAGTGTAGTTAGGCTACTGATACTTCAGTAGTTCGGGGCCAAAGATTCTAAGTTAGACTAACATATTAAAATTACTCTCTGTCTGTCTGTGTGTGTCTCTATACTGAATTAAACATGATTTTAGGTTTTAGCCTATATACCCATTAGTGAGTAGCATCACCTTTATGATCAAAGCGATTGGTAGAAACGTGTAGTCGTGGCAGGCGTCCCCATTCCTATTCTGCCTCTAGCCTCTTAACGGGTGGACGGCCCGCCGGCGGCCCGTCGAGGAGTTTTATTGCGCCTGTACATGTACATTTTTTAATTCTGAAAAATAAAATAAAAAATTATATTTTTGGAAAGCTTAGAATTTTGTCTATTTTAATATTGAGATGAAAATCACAGCAGGTACAATCAGCTCCTAAAACTAGCAAGTACATTCAAAATCATAACTTTGAGCCCACTTACCTATAAAGCCTCATAAATATCCTCCTTTCAGCAATATTTTGAAAAAGACGCTCATAAGCCATTGCCAGATGTCCACATGTTTGTCTCCGGTAAAAAGATATCCACTGTGAACATCGTCACATCGATAAAAGCCCATGAACAGGTGTCGCAATCTGTGAAATCAGCTGATCGATTTTTATATTGTGTGATCATAAACAGTCATAACTTAATATCTTGTGCGCTCATCACGGTTCAGACATGTCCTGGTTTTAGGGCGGGCTCTCAGGATTAGATTGACACTTCATTTGAGCCAATCGGAGCTTCGATGGGTTTTTTACAACTTTCATGAGCCAATGAGTGTTAACTTGATAAGAAAGTGCCCGCTCTCTTCTTTTGTTACAGACTGACCCAGGATCAGCTCAGCATCCTGGTGGTGCACACATCTTATAGACATTGAACATTAGATGCGTCACTTCCCATGGTTTGTTTTTTCAAAATGAAATTTATTTTCAAAATTATATTTATCATTTATTGTTCAGAAGAAAATACAAAAAAAACATACAAATATTAGAAAAAAAATGTGTTTATACTTCACTTACTCTGTGTGATTACTACTAACAGGGAATATGGGTATATATAGTTATTTATAAATAAATACAAATAAAATGTATTAATAAATATTATAATATGTACAGTACATGTAGATATTGCACAGTTGGTGTACACCTGGTGTTACTCTTAGAAAAACCTGTCTAATGAATTAAGTTTTTATCCCTTTTTATCTGAAATTGGAAGTTTTACTTCATAACACTTGGTTCTATGTTTTTATTGTGTTTTCCAGTTCATACCTACCAGCTATACTTATCTTCAGGCATCTTTTTCAACAACGAACTTCAGACGGAGTGTATTTTCTTCAAATTCAGTATATTCAGACCACTATTACTCAGTGCCAGAAGCACTTGGAGTGATTATAAAAACATAAAGAGAGTTATCTTTTGAATAAGACCAAAATCATGCAGCTGGTGCAAATGGTTGAAGAGCAGCTTTCAATTTACTTTGGGTATGTCGTTTGTAGGTATTCTTGGGTAAAGTCCCCCACCCCTTAAGAGGCTAGACTGTTATCTGTCTAATAAAGGTGAAAAATGCACTTGGCAACTTGCTGATGTTTTTTTTACCAGTTACAAATATAAACGCACTTGTGTCCATGAAGAAAGCAGAAACAGCATGCATCCACCATCACCGACACTCGTACACATACATTGTATAACAAAAACCACAACAAACAATGACTTCTGCATGTTGTTACAATAGTATTTCTTGTGTACAAATGCTGCCATCTTGTCTGCAGCCAGATCTTTTCTGGACATTTGACATGTACCAATTTTCTCATGTCTCAAATAATATTAACATGTAGTGCAAGGTGCTTCTCATTTGTCTTAAATATCTCCTTGTTTCCCTTACTTGTATCTTGTCAAGCCTTAGTCACTCCCACATAAGGTGTGAGGAACAGATGTAAGGAAAAGATGTGAGGAGAAAGGAATTGAGGAAACATAGGGAAATGTATGTTCCTGTCATGTGAAGCTACATCAGTGTTAGCAGCTGTGTATGCCTTAGAGTTTGTGTTTGTCCACATAATGGGATGTACTGACCCAATAATAATAAATAAACAGTTTGACACCGTATTTATACTGTGAGCAGATCTGTCCAATGAAAACTACTGCTCAGTCACCGAAAGCACCCCAGCAATGCTATATTAATTTGTATATTTGCTTCCGCATTTCTTGATAGAAATAATTTAGTACATGTTGTAGGGAAAGTTATGCAACTATATCTCACGTCAAATTATACTTTCTACCCAATCACTAAGATTTACAGCCTTATGGCATATTCACTATTGGTCGGCGCAGTGTGAAATGACGGCATATAAACTGCAATTTTTTATTTTGTTTTTGTAACAAATCTGGAAGCTGCATCTCTCCAAAATGTTCTTGCATGTGTCAGCTGTTTAGAAAATGGGACTAGCTTAATCTGGTCATTTTGTGAAACACTCTTTGGACGGATCAGACTGACGTGAATTATACTCTTTGCATTTAGAACAAGCAAGACATTGGTAACATTTAAATTAACATGGTAAATTTCCCCATTGTGTGACTAATAAAGAATTTCTGATTTAGGTGATAAGTTTCATGAGGTCTTAAAGTTACAAAACCCAAGTGGGAAGCTGTTTAATCTGACTATTTGTGTAAACACATTCTGCTGAGTGACTTTCCCAAACACTCCTGCAGTCAAAGAAAGCTACCTCGCATGAGCTTTATAATGCACACATACCACAGGAATTATTATTAGAAGGATTGGTAAAAGTCTCATTGTCATTCTTCTAATCCTTCAAACCTATGCTCTCTTTTTCTCTCTCCCTCCGCTCCTCAATCCCTTGCTCGCCCCACCCTGCTCCCAGCACCAAGCTAAAACCCTTCATCCCTCTCTCTGTTGTTATTTTAGTCTCCACTGCACTCGTGCCGGCCTAATGAAGTGTGGATTTTGTGACTGGATCACATTTATCATTGACTTTGAGTTTAGTTTACAGAGCTCTGAATAATGTATTATGTATGAATAGGGGTTTAGAGTCTATCACAGTTTGATAATATATTCCTCCTTGAAGCCTTCCCTGAATCCTGATGAAGGGAGCGGAGCTTCTGCACAAACACACTGCATGTGCTGATGTGGCTGCTATACAGAAGGCAGGCATGTGTTGGGAAACAGATATGCCCGGATTCCTTCCTCATAGCCTCAGGAGAACTTTTTTTCTCCTCACTGATCTTAAAGAAGTTGACAGACGTAAACATACAATTGGATAGGCTATAAGAGCATGGTAATAATGTACATTAAACAAGTGGTTATGATTGTTTTCTCTACTTCATCATCTACACAGGATTCTACCTTGACCCCATCAAAAGGAAACACATCTGTAGATGCAGATGTATTGATGTTTAAAATGTATTATGTTGGCCTCACAAAGTGCAGATAAGTGCAGTTTGTTTTTTTGTACATGTTAACTCTAATCCATCAATAGCGGCAAGATCAAAAAGTGGCTGACTGTACACCGCTGTAGTTCAGCTTGAAAGTGGTATGCCACTATCAAACTGTCACACCGCTAACCTCTCCTGATGCATATTTCCCATGAGTAATTATTTGTTTTAATTGACATAGTTGAGCAACATATTGCTGTAAATAGAGGATTGTATAACATTAAGTTTCTCTCGTCTGACACTGTAACCGTAGTCTGACTAATAGATAATAGAAATTTAGAGCCCACTAACTAAATAATACTTGTATTATATTGGCATGTTTAATATTAGAATACGATCACATATTATATGAAACTCCATGTCGCCGAACATCAACCAGGCATACTTGGGACATATTAATTATTCACCATAAATACTTTGTCCGAGTTGCCTACTTGTTGCTATTGTGGCATTAGCAGTTTTCTACTGGCGTAGATATAACAGATGGGTATTTTTCACTATGATCTAGATCGGATAGATATGACAACGTGTGTATGTAATAATTACACCTGATAGCCAGTATAAAAAAAACAGTGTATACTGATTCAAAGCATAGTGAATAATAAATAATGTGTCACATATATGCCTGGTTAATGTTCTGCGATGTATATATAACCTGTGATCACGTTCTACTATTAAACATGACAACATAATACTAAGTAACTCACTAAATAAGTATTATTTAGTTAGTTGGCTCTGAATTTCTGTTATAGATTAGTTAGAATGGCTACTGTGTTAAACGAGAGAAATGTAACGTTATACTATCCTTTATTTACAGTAATCGCAAGGATCTTAGAGAGAAAGGGAAGGTTAGATATCGGTCTATAATTGGCTAAAACCTCTGGTTCAAGACTGGGCTTTTTTTAAGAAGAGATTTTATTTCAGCTTCTTTAAAGGATTGTGGTACGTAGCCAGATAATAGAGACAGCTTGATCATATTTAATAACGAGGTGTTAATTAAGGGTAAAACTTATTGAACCTCTTAGCGTGTGCGGGCCCAGCAGGAGTTTTATTGTGCCATGGACATGTACATTTCATAATTCTGAAAAAAAAAAAAAAAAAAAAAAAAAGTTACATTTTTGGAAAGCTTGTTTATTTAGCGTCTATTTAGATATTGAGATGAAAATCACAACAGAAGGTACAATCAGCTCCTCAAACTAGCAAGCACACTCAAAATCAAAATCATAACTTCGAGCCCACTTACTTATGATGCCTCATAAATATCCTCTTTTTAGCAATATTTTAAAAAAAACGCTCCTAAGCCATTGCAAAATGTCCACATTTTCATTTCCGGTAAAAAGATATCCACCGTGAACATCGATAAAAGCACATGAATAGGTGTTGCAATCTGTGAAATCAGCTGATCGATTTTTACATTTTGTTATCATAAACTGTCATAACGTAATATCTTGTGCGTGCAGCGCTGTCCAGGCACTTCCTGAATGTTAGGCGGACTCTTAGCGCTAGATTGACACTTCATTTGAGCCAATCGGAGCTTCTATGGTTTATATACAACCTTCATGAGCCAATGAGTGTCAACTTGATAAGGAAGTGCTCACCTTCTTCTTTCGTTGACAGGCTGAGCCAGGAGAAGCTCAGCCTCCCGGAGACGCACGCATCATAACGCCAATGAACGGCTGATCAGTTGGATATGTCATATGCTGTGTTTTTCTTTTTTACAGACTGTATTTAGTTTCAGAATTATATTTATCTAACCCTAACCCTATTCAAGTCAGAAGAAAATACAAAAAAATAAATTCGAGATAAAATCAGTACCCACGTTCATCAAATTGACAGTAAGGCCAATTTATCTTTCATTATCTTTCCATTGTTCACACTGAATCTTCGATGGTTTCTCAGATAAGCAGAAGCACATGGCTACTTAAATGTAGAACAACATCATCTGACCTTCCCCATGCAGCAACCTGTCAGGCCTCAGTTCCAACAGCCATATACGTGACCTGCTTCATCATTTTGAGTCACATTTACCACAGAAACACATTTAGATGTTTCTGTATGTATGTAAAGAGATAGTGTAGCTTAACATATACACTTACCATTAGTCATTTCTTTAATTAGGTCTTCTCACCATCTCCTCCGGTGTAAAGAGCTGGTTGCTGGCATTGTCCACTGACATTGTGTGACATCATGGGGTCAGACCATCACGGCCAACGTCTTTCAACCAAAAAGTCATACATGCCGGACCAAACACCACCGCAATTGACTGCTACCGGCTAATATTCAGTTGTTGGAAAATAAAAAGGATGAAATAAGAATCAAGCTAACTCAGCAAAGAGAGATCAGAGACTGTTGTGCCCGCATCTTGACAGAGACTTGGCTACATCCTAACATCCCGGATCAAGCTGTTGCTCGATATGTGGACTGTATAACGGTCCGAGAAGACAAGGGTTATAATAACAATATAATATGAATTATATTCAGTTATATGGATATTCTGTACTAGATATAGTCTCTAATAGAATAGTAGTCTATATGTTAATTTAAGAGGCACATAATTACATTGTGCATATTTTCTTTCATTATCGAAGGAAGATTCCAATAAGTTACATTCCTCTGCTGTTCTCCAGACATGTGCAGCAGAGTTATCAAAGAAACTGGCTGTACATTGAAAGCTCCTTCATAGAACAGGTGGTCAGTTTTAACACTGGTTTTGATCAGCTTTATGACACTTCAGGTCCTGCAGGTCTTTGATGATATTGTTGACCCTAACCCATTTTAAAATTGTACAAATGAAAAATATGTAAAAAAATCTCTCATCTGAATCTGTGCTTTATCAAGCTATATTAAATGGACCTGTAGCCGTGTTGAGTAAAAGAGTATTCCAATGATTGAGTGTCGAGTCAATAACAATAGGTTGCAAAGTAATGTGCGGGGGTTTAAAGTTATGAGGCTTCTGATGTGATTGGATGCCAGCAAGCAATTTTATCCAACAAGAAAGGTTTGTGTGAGCCATTAAAGAAATAAAAGTAGGAAATTATAGAGCTGAAGTGGAAAGGATGGACTACTGTTTGTTAAACTTGTCACAGTAATGGCAGTAGTCACGGTATGCAATGAAGTGACAGTTTCTCGATTGAGTGAAGAGCACAATACAGAGGAAAATGTAGAGTAGGTTTCATCACCAACGTGCGCCAGGTAGCTGGAAAGTGCCAAGCAAGTTAAAAGACAAAACAAGCCATGTGTCTCACTTGAACATAAAACGTGGCATTTATCCTCCTTCAGAAAATAAGTTGGGCAAGTCAATCAAAAAGGGTTTGTGTGAATGAAAGCTCTTCTCTCCTTTTCGTTGCACAATCAATGAGATGACAGCTTTCCATGATGTAACCTAGCAGTTACCGGTAACTGAGGTCTCAAGATCAATGTTGAAACGGAGTGACATTTGAGAACAGTGGTGACATGTGCCCAGGGTAGCGCTGCTGCAAGTAGGGATAGGAATCATTATGCTTTGATTAATACTACCATGATACTGATATGACTTATTGGTACTGAACATAATAGAATTGCCAGAAGTTCAAAGGGAGCTCATGTTGTGGCTACACAGGAGGTGTTTCAGCCATGTTTTTCAGTCATCTGTCTCACACACTTTTATTCTAATATAAAAAGGCTTTTCACTTGAGCTATACGGACAGAAATGCCACCCCAACTTGTTGTCTACTTTAGCCTTGACAGGCCATCTTTGAAACACCCAACCATAACCTTACCGTAAACTAAATGTAGCCCCAATCACAGAAGGCTGTGCTATAGGCTCACACTGTCTCCTTACATACCATCAGGTTATGTTGTAAATATTGCGACAGACAAGCATGATTAACAAAAAGCAGAAGATAAAGAAAATACAGAAGATTTTCAAAAAAGTCAACTGAAAAGACATCTAGTAACAAGGGTGAAACATAAATGACGAATAGACCAGGAACACTGGGACAGACAAGTATGTATAGACAGACACTAATCACAAGAACTTGACACAGCTGAGGGGGAAAAGGCAAAGACACAAGGGCAGGGTGAATGGACACAGGAGGATCAAATTAACAATAACAGAGGGAAAAACACAAGGACAGGAAGTAAGTTGTGAAAGTGAATATTTCAAAATAAGACAGGAAACCAAGAACATAACACTCCGTGTCACCAGATGGGCTGGGACAATAGAAAATGTGAATGTGCTCACATTAGAGCAGATCTAAACAGGTGATGCTTTTGACTGGCTCACATCAAACACAGCTCTGGCCGCTGATTAAGAGTTAAATCTGCAAATGGTTGCTTTGACCAGTGTAAGGTTCGCTGGAACCGACAGAACTGAACCCAAAAGCACGACACAGAAACAGGCAGAATATAATATAGTTCAGTTTACTCAGTAATCCAGGCAGGGTCAAATACCGGTAAATCAGTCCAAAAGGCAAACAAATCCAGTAAGGAGCAGGCAGAAGAATCGGAGTCCAGAAACAGGCAGGCAGGGTCAAAACGGGCAGGTCAGGAAAACTAAACAGGTACACTAGACGATCGCTGGAGAGCTTGGCAGGAAAACACAAGACAATTTGGCAGGGAACAAGTGGGAGAGAACTGGTATATATCCTCTGAGAGGGCTAATGAGGGAATGAGAAGCAGGTGAGGAGATGGGCTGTGGAAACCAGGTGAGGGGAATAAGTTGATTGCAGGCAGTGAGGATGAACCAGGATCTGAAATGACAAGAGAATTACTGACAAGGTGAAAACAAACTAATAGTGGGTGGAAAGCGTGACAACCAGAATCCTCACAGTGACTGGTGTTCTGTCAAATATCTCCAGAGGGAAGATGTGAAGCACAGCTGTAGAGCTCTGTATGTGGTGCACTGATGAGATGTTTGAGTAGATGTAGAATGAAGCGGAGAGTGTGTTATCAAAGATCAACGTTCAATGGGAGGAAGAGAGGAGAAGGAAGATCTTGACAAGATGAGAGCAAAGCCAACAGAATCAGACACAGCTTGCTCCTGAGTATAAGTTAGAAGTGAACTTCTTTCAAAACTTGTCTTGAGCATATAGAGCATCACTGTCAGGTTCAGTAATGACACTTGGCAGCTTCTCGTATACACAGATTGCCTCAAAAAACCCAAACTAGAGAGGATCCATCACCTGCAGCAATCGCAAGGGGGATGAGTCACCAAGCTCCCTGATGCTCCCTCCTTGGTGTGTGTTTGAGGTTAATGCTGACTACAAGTCTGAGATGTGATTAAGTGACAGAACTGAAAAGATGGCTCCATAAAAGTGATTAATAGTATTAAATTGTGTTATTTTAATTGTTTCACTGTACAGGGCATGCCATCTGAAAGGGAGTTATTTTTACTCACTGTAAAAATCCAAATTCCCACAGCTGTCATTTCATGATATGCTCAATATCCTCAACAAAGTAATAAATGTTTTATCTAAAATACCAAATTAAGGGATATGTCTGTCAATCACCCTAATCTAACTCTCTATAATCCCCTCTATCTCTATGATGATTAGGTTGGAATCAAATTTTAAGATAAACTGAAATTGTTCATGTCAACTGTGCCCACTCTAGCTAGCTAGTGAAGCTTCTAATCCTGCCTCCATTTGGAAGTGTTTTAAACACTGCTGGGTGATGAGCCAAAAATGCATTTCCCAGTTGCTCTGTTACTCTGTTATTGAAGGTAATCTACCATATAATAAACCAGAGATCTCATACATTTCATATGAGTCTTACAGCAGGGACCTGCGTCCTGCAGTATATTTACTAATATTTACATTGGTAGTTTACTTATTCATGTATTTAGCCTAATTAACTCCACTTCTACATCTGATGGAGAGAGGCAGCCACTGTATAATTCATTTAATTTCTATGCAAATAGAAATGGAAATTGGGTCCAATTAGAGATCTTTATGGGTGACAAGCACATATACACACATGCTACATATCCATATGAACACAGACACACACACAGACTGGGCTGAGAAAGATCGCAACAAGAAGGTAATTAGAGTCTGGGATCAAACCTGCATCCTCATTGATTATTCCCTACAATATGAAGAGCTTGCAGGTGTGTGTGTGTGTGTACATCATTAACAGTGCATGCAGTGTGAGCATGGGTGGCAGTAGCAGGCTGATCTCTGTGTTGTTGATTAAAGGATGAGTGGTGACCTTGACTCTGGTCTCCTGAGGCAGCGGTTGCTGATTCAAACCTAGCAGTAGTAAATAAAACTCATCACATTTCTTCCACATTTTTCTTGCAATTAACTCATTTTTACTTTCTAACGTCATGTCACCCTGTAATGATGCATAGAAAGAGAGACTTTCTAATTGACCGTTTGTTAGTGACACACTAACTGCACCAACATGCTCGACTGATGATGGACCGACACTCATAAACATCAGATTGCTATTCACTCTCAATCTACAGCATTTTTAGATCTCACCTGGCCATAAGATCCAAAGACGGTCTGGGGCTGAATCAAGTTAAGAGTTTGGGAACATTGTCTATCTGCGCTCAGTATTCTCCTAGCCAAAGTTAAGTCCTTGGACAACAACAAGACATAAGGGATGTAACATTATATATTTCTGTGTTTAAGTTTAATGAACTGCATTTATATAGCGCTTTTCCAATAATTGGGATCACTCAAAGCACTTTATGTATCCACATTCACACACATTCATACAGAGTCATACGACACCCTCTGTCCTTAGACCCTCGCATCGCACAAGGAAAAACTTCCTAAAAGAAAGATAAAATGGAAGAAACCTCAGGGAGAGCAACTGAGGAGGGATCCCTCTCCCAGGACGGACAGACGTGCAATAGATGTCGTGTGTACAGGATAAACAACATAGTTCAAATACAACATTTGACAGAAATGATGTTGTGTTGAAAAAGAGAAGGTATGGATGAATCCGGGAAAATGTCAAAAAGGCTTCCCGGTGTCCAGTAGGACCAGGGCAGTCGGCGCAGCCACGATTCTTGATCCTGAGGTAAACTTTATCAGTGGCAACCTGCCACATGAGAGACACAGAAACTCCGGGGATGATACCCCAGATGATGAGTTAGTAACATACATTTACATAAATGCATACAGATAGAGAGGGGAGGGAGGAGAGAGGAAGAGAAGGAAGAGAGCAGGGAGGTGTCCCCCGGCAGTCTAAGCCTATAGCAGCATAACGAGGGGCTGATCCAAGGCAAACCTGAGCCAGCCCTAACTATAAGCTTTATCAAAAAGGAAAGTCTTTAGCCTGCTCTTAAATGTGGAGAGGGTGTCTGCCTCCCGAACACAAACGGGTAGCTGGTTCCACTGGAGAGGAGCTTGATAGCTGAAGGCTCTGGCTCCCATTGTAATCTTAGAGACTCTAGGAACTACAAGTAACCCTGCAGTCTGGGAGCGCAATGCTCTAGTTGGTTTATAAGGTTCTATGAGATCTTCAAGATATGCTGGAGCCTGACCATTAATTGCTTTGAAAGTCAGGAAAAGGATTTTGGATTCTATTCCATATTTTCCCAGAAGCCAGTGCAGAGCAGCTAATACAGCAGTAATATGATCCCGTTTCCTAGTTCTTGTCAATACACGTGTCACTGCATTTTGGATCAACTGAAGAGTTGTAATGCGACTTTTTGGGACAACCTGATAACAATGAGTTGCAGTAATCCAGCCTTGAAGTAACAAATGCATGGACTAGTTTTTCTGCATCATTTTGAGACAGGATGTGTCTTATTTTTGCAATGTTACGTAGATGAAAGAAGGCAGTCCTTGAAATTTGTTTTATGTGGGTTGAAATCTAACAGTGAACAACAGGTGAGGGATGTGGTGAGAGTTAAAAGACAGATCCTGATCAAAGATGACGCCAAGATTCCTTATGGTGGTGCTTGAGGCCAAATTAATGCCATCCAGAGCTTCTATGTCATTAGAAAATGCGTTCCGGAGGCATTTAGGGCCTAGTATAATAACTTCAGTTTTGTCTGTGTTTAACATCAATAAGTTGCAAGACATCCAAGTTTTTATGTCCTTAAGGCATGCTTGAAGTTTAGCCAATTGATTGGTTTCATCTGGTTTAATTGATAGATTGGGTATCATCCGCATAACAATGAAAGTTTATAGAGTGGTTCCTTATAATATTGCCCAAAGGAAGCATATATAAGGTGAATAGAATCGGTCCAAGTACAGAACCCTGCGGAACTCCAAGACTGACTTTGGCTGTCATGGAGGATTTATCGTTAACACATACAAATTGAGATCGCTCAGATAAATACGACTTGAACCAGCTTAATGTGGTTCCTATGCCAACACAATGTTCCAGTCTCTGTAGTAGAATGTCATGATCAACAGTGTCGAAAGCAGCACTGAGGTCTAACAAGATAAGAACAGAGACAAGTCCTTTGTCTAATGCCAATAGAAGGTCATTGGTAACTTTCACCAGTGCCGTCTCTGTGCTATGATGAACTCAAAATCCAGATTGAAAAACCTTAAATAAACTTAACTGTTTTGCAACTGCTTTCTCAAGGATCTTAGCGAGAAAGGGAAGGTTAGATATCGGCCTATAGTTGGCTAAAACCTCTGTATCAAGACTAGGCTTTTTAAGAAGTGGTTTTATTACAGCTACTTTAAAGGATTGTGGTACGTTGCCAGATAATAGAGACAGGTAGATCATATTTAATAACGAGGTGTTAATTAAGGGTAAAACTTCTTTAAACAGTTTAGTTGGAATCGGGTCTAAAAGACAGGTTGATGGCTTAAACGATGAGATTGTTGAAGTTAGTTGGTCAAGGTAGATTGGAGTAAAACAGTCTAGATATAATTAATAATTTTATCGTACAGGTAATTTTATCGTACAGGTGACCATTGGTTTGTTTTTAGCTATATTTGTCTCTAATAATTATATTTTTATTGTTAATGTCATGATCTTGGTTTCTGTTTCCTGTTTTATTTTGAAATGTTCCCTTCCCCTTGTCCTCATGTCTGGTATTACTTCCTGCCCTTGTGTTTTCTGCCTTTCTCCCCAGGTGTGTCTCGTTCCCTTCATTAGTTTCCTCCTGCGTATTTGTCTTTCTCTCCCAGCTGTGTCGTTCCCTCATTTAGTGTCTGCGTATATATCCCTGCCTGTCTCAGTGTTCTTTGTCGGATTGTTATTCATGTTACGTGTTTGTTACCCGCCCATGTTGGCCCGTATCTGCCTGTTCATGTTCGGCTCAGCCTGTTCGTGTCCTGCTTGTCCCCTAATTGGTTTGTGTTGTTTTGTTACTTTGTATTTCTGTATGTTTATTAGCTTTTGTTAATAAAGCTCTCTTTTTGGTTAAAATCATCATCCATTGTACTGCATTTGGGTCCTCACCTTCACCGAACCGTGACAGTTACAGAAACTCATGAAGTCGTCACTACTGAGAGATATAGGAGTAGAAGACTCTGTAGAGCTGTGGCTCTCTGTCAGCCTGGCTACAGTGCTGAAAAGAAACCTGGGGTTGTTCTTATTTTCTTCTATTAAGGAAGAGTAATAAGCTGCTCTGGCATTACGGAGAGCCTTCTTATACGTTTTAAGATGATCTAACCAGACTAAACGAGATTCTTCCAATTTAGTGGAACGCCATTTACTTTCAAGATTTCTCGGCTTTTGTTTTAGTTTGCGGATTTGTAAATTAAGCCATGGAGCTTTCTTTTTCTGTTTTATGATCTTCTTCTTTAGAGGAGCGACAGAGTCGAGTGTTATTCGCAGTGAGGCTGCAGCGCTATCAACAAGATGATTCATTTGGGAGGGACTAAAGTTAGCATTAAAGTCCTCCATTATATTGATATTGAGTCCTGGTATTGAATTAAGTGCTGATGGAATCACATTCCTTAAATTTAGTCACAGGATAGGTAGGTAGTCCAGTAACAGGACTTCAAAAGTTATTAAAAAATGGTCTGATAAAAGAGGATTATGTGGACACACTGATAACCTTTCAATTTCAACACCATAACCCAGAACAAGGTCCAGAGTCTGGTTTAAACAGTGAGTTGGTTCATGTACATTTTGACTGAACCCAATTGAATCAATGAGATAAATGCATTATTAAGGCTGTCACTATCAATATCTACATGAATATTAAAGTCACCTACAATAATTACTTTATCTGTGGACTAAACTTGATAGAAATTCAGAATACGGACCAGGAGAGCAGTACACAGTAACAAATACAACAATTTTGGGTTTGAGAGTTTAAGAGAGTTGGTTTATTTCTGTTCTAGCTCCAGCGGCTAAAGTTTTAGTTTATCGTTTTGATTTCTCCTGAAAATGCAACTGTGTATATACTGTGTATGTAATAATCTTTCAAAGTATTGGGGTCCGTACCAGGTTTTTTGAGAATAGGGGTTATTGCACCTGTTTTGAGGGATGAGGGGACGAGACCAGAGGTAAGGGGGGAATGAATTATGTCGGTAATTAGAGGGGAGAGGGAAGGTAGACATGCTTTAACTAGGTGGGTAGGAAAGGGGTCAAGCTGACAGGTGGATGATTTGGATTTACGGATGAGATTAGATATGTCAGTGACAGTGGGAAGCTCAATAATGGAGAAGAGAGGGGAGCATATTGAGTTGAGTGAAGTGATGTATAGTTAGAGGAGGCCAGTTGCTGGTGAATATTTATGATTTTGGCATTAAAAAAGGTCATGAAGGTGTTACATTGAGCAGTTGAATATATGATTGGTGGGGTGCAAGAGAGTCCGGTGGTTTCAGAATGCTGTCGACTGTAGAGAATAGTGTTCTAGTGTTACCTTCACCTGACCTAATTAAGTTGGCATAGTATAATGATTTAGCAGAGGAAAGAGCATCCTTATATTGAAGTATGTGGGTGTTATACATGTCCTTACGAACTACAAGGCCAGTTTTAGCAGAAAGGCGTTCAAGACGACAACCTTTAGCTTTGTGCTGGCGCAGGGGGCAGAGCGGGTGAAAGAGACAGACCGGGTTTTCAGAGGTGCATGTATGTTTAAAAGGTTATGGAGTCCATCATTGTAATGGGAGACTAGCTCATCGGTGGTGAATAGGCAGTCTTTGCTAGGTAGGTTATTTATTCCATTTGAAAGTGCTGATGTATTGATATTCTTGATATTACGGAATGAGATGGATATTGACACATTAGCTTTGGGTATTGCTAAATTGAAATTGAAGGTCACAAACTTATGCTCAGAGATAGGCAAGTCAAATGCAGAACAGTTCAGAGGAGTTACACCAGAGCAGCAGATCCGATCAAGTATATGACCTTTGGAGTGTGTGGGAAAGTCAATATATTGCTGTAATCCGAAACTGGCTAGGCATGATGTAAAGTCCTTTGTGAGATTATTATTGATATTGTCCATGTGAATATTAAAATCACCCAGTACTATAAGGTTAGGGGAGAGAGAAGATAGGGAAGTAAAAAAAACAGAGTTCATTTATAAAGTCCTTATTGGGCTTGGGTTGACGATAAACAGTGGCCAGAATTGTAAGAATTGGACCATTAATTTGCAGGGCAATGGACTCAAAGGACGTACTCACAGGAACTGTTAGTGTTGACACTTTCCACTTCTCGTTGTAGAGTATCGCGAGACCAACTCCTCTGCCAGAGAGACGGGATTTGCTGGTGTAAACAAATCATGGGGGGGTAGATTGATTAAGTTGTGAAAAGTCATTAGGTTGTTGCCACGACTCAGTTATACATAGTAAATCTAATGTATGATCATCCAGTATATCATTAAGTAGAGGGCCTTTGTTGTTGAGCGAGCGGATGTTGAATAGCCCGACTGCAAGATTGTTTATGACGGGTTTGACGCCAGCGTGAGCACTGGCTGACCTGGCCAGTTTAGCCAGCGAGCTGTGGTCAACAGACCCGACCGGTGGACCTCCTTGTAGGACGAGGATTGGAAGACCAGAATGATCGTATCGGCTTTGTGGCGTCGAAGTTGAAGCTCCGACGGGATCCACGGTGGATGTATTTCCTACGAGCATGGTGGGCGATATCCAGGTGATGCAATGCCGGTGGGGGCTCTGAAAGGTGGAATCGTAGTTGGAAAAGTTTGGCTGCAGAGTATTGAAGTAGCGGTGTTACAGGATGGATATAATCCATGCAAGGACACAACAGCAGCCTGTTGATCCACATCGTTACCTCGGCGGTGGAGGGGTATGACAGCGAGGTGTCAGACAGGTAGGAATCCGGTAGATCGGTAGTCCAAAATACACACGATGGTAAATTAAAACATGCAATCGAGTCACTGATATTGTCGGGAGGATAGGCTACTGTTAAAATGGCTGAGAGAACAGTAGCGATATTGACAGAGAAATGACAATATTAGAGTAGAGATTCGTACTTCCAGAGAGCAGTCGTGCCAGAGAGTAGCGGCAGCAATTCGTGCCAGCGTTCACTCACCCATAGGTTATTTTAAAGTCCCTTATATGTAAGTGGCACACTTCTCCTATGGCAGGGGTCGGGAACCTTTTTGGCTGGGAGCCAAATATTTTTAAATGCATTTCCATTTAATAAAATTGAGTTTTAAGTATATCACGTCTCCGAGTACTAAAAGCGGTATCAGTGTTTCCCCTACCATTGTCTGTGCCCCCACCCCAACGGAACCCCGCGCCCCCTCTGGTTTTTATTTATTTAATATTCACAACTGACTTTTCACATTCAACAGGTGCTCTTTTGTTAAATAAACTCAACGCTTATGTTATTTTTCTAATTTATGTGCACGTTTCTGTGTCTACTGCACGGGTGTCAAACTCAAGGCCACAATTATATCCACCCACGAGAAAATATAATTTTTCTATCATAACTGGCCGCCGGTTTTGGTAATTAAATCAATGCATGGCACAACCACAGGAAAATCTGGCCGTTTTTGGAAGAAACACAGCACAGATCTCTGGGACTAAAAGTGGCGATGTGAGCTGGCCTGTTTGTGCGACATAACGAAGCATTTCACTGCTATACCTGCAGCTTCAGCTTCTGTGATCACAGACATGTATGATGCAGTGAGAGCATTCCAAGCCGAGCTGCCTGTTGGAGACTCGGATGCATTAAGGAAACTTTGGTCACTACGTGTTTCCAAACACTGACAAACCATCTCCACCGCTGTGTTCCCGACTGCGCATGAACTGCTCAGCAATCCGTTTGCAGTTGATGTGGAAACAGCACATGTGAACATCCAAATGGAGCTGATTGACCTGCAGTGTAACGCCACACTCAAGGCAAAGTATGACTCTGTGGGCGCTGCACAGTTTCCATGCTTCACCCCCGAAACTATGCCTTAATTTTGGCCCTCTCTGTAATTGAGTTTGACACCCCTAGTTGCTTGCTTTGTGCAGTTTCTCCTCAGCTGTTTCGCGAAGGGCAGGGCAATATCAAATACTCCATCCATATGTTATTCTGACCATAACCGGTGGACCTCCTTGCAGGACGAGGATTGGAAGACCAGAATGATCGTATCGGCTTTGTGGCGTCGAAGTTGAAGCTCCGACGGGATCCACGGTGGATGTATTTTCTATGAGCATGGTGGCCGATATCCAGGTGATGCAATGCCGGTGGGGGCTCTGAAAGGTGGAATCGTAGTTGGAAAAGTTTGGCTGCAGAGTATTGAAGTAGCGGTGTTACAGGATGGATATAATCCAATTCAACAGGTGCTCAACATAGATATAGACATAGATATAGTCGGCATTTATCTTACAGGGGGTAAAACCTCTCCTTAAGCCACGCTAGCCTTTTTGTTTTTTCTCAATATTTTCTTACATTTTTTGTGCCTATTTTTGGAGTGCCTGTGCACCCTAACACTCATCGACGGATCATGCCGTCACAACAGCATAAAGAATAAACGCATTGCACCCTTATCCACTTCTTTCTACAGCACCTTTGACCAGAATGTCCAATAATTCCACTGATGAGCAGAGAAACGTGGGAAATAAATCCACTGGAGTTGTTCCTCTGATGTTCAAGAGCTCAGGGTATGACAAAAAACGGAGTTTAAGAACAAAACAAGACAAAATAATGCGCACCAACACACCGAGGAAGCCGTCCGTGGCGCCATCTTAGATCTAAAGATGATGAATAATTGTGATATGGTGACATTTATATAGTAATAAGCTAATAATGAGGTAATATAGTTAGATATAGATGTTTTAACAATTTTATAGGCTACTATCAGTGTAATATCTTCAAAATTAGAGATTAAATTAGGAGAAGAAGTACATCTGCCTGACTCAGCAGACTCAGGGTCAACATTACATCCATGATCCCTGCACGTTTTCATAGTTTGTTTTGGTTTAATCCAACGTGGCAGAAACAAGAAAACGACTCTCAGCCTCGCCTCTTCCTCACTGTTACCGGGAGGCTGCTTCGCTGGGAGAAGGACAAATCTTCCGAAAGCAGTGAGCAGATAGCACTGTTTCAACCGACTTCCCACCGGATCTTCAAACCTTCTGTTGCTGCCGACCCAGCGCTTCATCATCAGCCCGCTGTGACTCTCGGTGCTGGGATATACGCTGGCCAAATCCGAGCCGCCGGAGCCGCTACACGCTCCCCACCCTAGAGGATAAAACAAAAACACGAGTTCCCTCGTCTCTGCCACCCGGACCCAAGCAACATACAAACTATCGAAACTAACTATCACTGTTAGACAAATAAAGCATTACAAAATGTACCTCTGAGATGTAAAAGTATAAAGTAGCAGAAAATACTCAAGTAAAGTACAAGTTCCTCAAACGTGTTCTTGTTTGCAACTGCTTGATTGTGCAATGTACCAAATATAAGTTATGTATAAACCTCCATTCCAATACACTGTTTCCATTTCTATCACTTACCTCGGCCTTCCTTTCCGATAATCGCTCAGCTGCTGAAGGTACATTGTTTCCTTTTTGAATACCAATTCGGCCAATTTGCCAAATATTTAATTTGTTATTCATCTGAAATATCCTACCCCATATCTAGTGTGAAGTAAATAAACTCCTGATTGTATTGTGTCACACTTAATGATTATCACATGTACTCGTCCACCTCAATCAAAATGTATTATTGCACAACATGTATTTCTGCACAAATGTATAATGAGCACTATATTAGTTAGGAATGTGAAGCACTGTAGGTTGTCTTCAAAGAGTTTCAGGTCTAACTCCATCTCGTCACAACAAGACTGCCCACCAAGGGGCATAACCGCGCCAACATTCACTTTTACCAACAGACAGCTAACTGGCTCTTTATTGATTCGGATTGTGGACTTGGTGTGTGAAAGTGTCCTCGGCTGAGGGTATTTTTGAAATGCTGTCATCATCACTTTAAATAAATAAGTATCGTATTGATCATCTAGAAGTTTACTGGATTAATTTGAAAGGCAATCACAGCGCCCTTTGGGCTTTAAAACCCAACACTAGCCACCATTTGCTTACTCTGCTGCTCATTGTATCGACTCATTTATTTGTATATTCATAAAGAAGTTGTATGTGTATCGAAAGTAGTTCAAATTCATTTAATTTATAAAGAAATTGATCACATGTTTAGACTTTATTTTAAGATTATATTTTGGGAAATGTATGCCTTTATTTGAAGGAGATAGTGGAGAGAGAATAGGTTTAAGAGTGGGAATCAAACTGGGACTAGCTGCTCAGGGCCGATTTAATTCATTAATTGGCTTAAATTTCACTTTTCGAAGGCTGGTGCCCCTAAGTGAATTTGATGTTGAGTAATTAGTTAAGATTGTGTTAAACGTATTATTTCTGATAGCCCAAAGTATAGTGTGGGCATTCTATGACACCTTAAATACCAATCAAGACATTTACAGTACGATTATTACTATTATTATTAGAGGCGCTTGGACCAGGTACAAATAAATAATTGTATTATTATTTCATTTGTAAAGTATTGCAAATATATAATTATATTAAAAAAATTATAGTCACTTATGATAAGAGGGTAAGACATGTCATTCACATAAGTATTCAGCCCCCTTACTCAGTACTTAGTTGAAGCACTTATTGTAGGAACAGCCTTAAGTCTTCTTGGGTATAATGCAACAAGCTTTGCACTTTCTGGATTTTCTTCAATTCTTCTCTGCAGATCATCTCAAGCTCTGTCAGGTTGTATTGGGACCGCCAATGGACGGCCATTTTCAGGTCTCTCCAGAGATGTTCAATTGAGTTCAAGTCCGGGCTCTGGCTGGGCCACTCAAGGACATTCAGAGTTCTCCCTAAGCCACTCCTGCGTTGTTTTGGCTGTGTGCTTAGGATCATTGTCCTGTTGGAAGGTAAAACGTCGGCCCAGTCATTCAGGATCTCCTTGTACTTTGCTCTATTCAGCTTTCTGTCAACCCTGACTAGTCTCTTGGTCAACTCTCTTACCAAGTCCCTTCTCCCCGATTGCTCAGTTTGGATGGGAAGCCAGCTCTAGGAAGAGTCTTAGTTGTTCCAAACTTCTTCCATGTCAGAATGATGGAAGCCACGGTGTTCTTGGGAAACTTTAATGCAACAGAAAGGTTTTTGTAGCCTTCCCCAGCTCTGTGCCTCGACACAATCCTGTCTCTGAGCTCCACAGGCAATTCCTTTGACCTCTGTTGTTTTGACACAGAATGCCAAAAGATTCTCTTGATTCTCATTGTCAATATTTTTTTTAAACATTGATTTTGTACTTTATTTGCTTGGCACCTCACCTTTTGTCTTTTAAAGATAACAGTGAGTAACATCTAAGAGGAATAACACAATGTTATGAACATGACACAAAGGCTTGGACTCAAAAGCAACGACTCAAGACAAAGTTTCAAAAGTAAAAAGGTCTTTACTCAAGAACGTGCAAGTACAACAAAACATCACTCATATGAGAATAAAACGTAGAACAAAGGAAATGCAAAAAAACATGAACTAAACTACAATGGCTACTTGATTAAAAAAATGCTGGCTCTCTTAGTGGCAAAACACAAGGTGAACTGGCACAGGACAAATGGAGACAAGGACTATATATACACACTACTATGGTAATGGGAAACAGGTGGCGACAATCAAGCAGGCGGGAAACTCACAGACAGGAAGTGCTCTGAAACAAGAGGCAAAGGTAATTACAAAATAAAACAGGAAGTGCAATGACAGACAGTGTATGACGAGACTAGACATGAGTGACTGTAACTTTAAGTGAACAATGAGACAAGACTAAACATAAATCTAAACAGACTATAAACTAAACATAAATACATTAACACGCATGACGGAACGTTACACACAATTGTTATCATTTTCAATTATTGTTATGTAAGAAGAAAATTATGATTTATCATTTGTCCACTTGATTGGACATCCTGTATCAGTAGTTACTCCTGCTAAATCCTGCTACAACTGATGACGGGATGTTAAGCTAAAGAAAAACAAAATGAATTGTATGGATAGCATAGTAAAAGCACACTATAATAACCGTAACCCTATGTGGGCCTTTGTTTAGTTTTTTTACAAAATTGATGATCATTGTGTCTTTATGTATGTATGCATGGACACATCAAAATAAAAAGTAATTTTCTTGTGCTCAAAGAAGAGTGAAAACACATGGGGGGTGGGGGTAATATTTCATGCATAATAGTGTTCAGTGTGTCAGGTATGAGTTGGGGCTGGTGTTGGAATCAGGCAGAAATGTAACTCTTGCCAACAGCTGCTGCTAAGAGCCTTTTCTATTTGGCCACTGAGGTGATATCATGGTTGTGGGCATTCAGGGCAGAAATATTAAAGAGCTCTGTCCATGACTGGATAATTGTAATCAGCCTGCTGCAGTCCATAATCACACATATCGGCTTCTTTGTGAACTTGTGAATCGAAGCTTGAGCGCACATAAAACCAGGCATGTCCATGATAAATAAATGTAATCTTCAGAATCAATATTAATTTCTAATGCCAGCTTCTCATCCCACATCATAAATTATGTTAATGATATATATCAAGAAATAAAAAGCTTTGGATAAAAGGTAGAACCAATTACACAGCCCACACAAACAATAAGGTCTCAGACTGCAGCCTGTGGGGAGTCCTGTGCACTAAACATTTCAGGATTGGGTTTGCGAGCATACGTGTCCTATTATAATTGAGCAGAAGTACACATGATGAAAATTAAATTCCCTGTGACAGGAGACAGCTGTGCTGGAATGTCCTGTCCACTTGACCTATGACAGGCAGGCTGTGTGAGTGAGGCATCTGTTGAGATATTTTTCCCTTGGTTGGATTCCAAAAAACAGTCATGTAGTCCACCTGTACACCATGGCTGGTGTACAGGTGGACTCAGATACAGAGACATTGTGCTTGTTTTTTCTCCACCTCTCCCTCCCTGCAGTGGAGGAAATAAAAACAGTTCCCTTTGACGTCTCCCCAGCCATTTGGGGAGGATCTCACGGTTTCACCTCTGGAGTTGTGAAAGACACAGTTGCAGCTTGTGAAGCCTAATTAGGATTCAGACAGATGGAATTTTCCTTCCTCTTTCCTTTTTTCTCTCTCTTCACTTTGTCATTTATTCATTTGTTTGAGGGTGCAGGGCACAAGGTGTTGGCTTGAGAACACAGGACAAAGAAAAGACCATATGCCTTTTGAAAAAAACCACTTTTAATGTAATTTCCATATTTGCAAAGGTTATTTGAAAGTAATTACAACAGCTTAAGGACCTTTTCAGCAAATCTTTTATATTTGTGTTAAAAGAAAGAAAGAAAGAAAGTCAGTCTTTCATCTATGCTGTGGAGCTAAATGTGTCAGTGCTTCACTGGATGTAGAGAGTTACACTTCAGTTACAAGGTTACATTTAACATTGTTTCCTCTTCACTTTAACTAGACTCTTAATTCTAGTGGATCAATATAGCCTCTTGTTCAAAGTCAAACTGACATTTTTATGTGATTTTTGTGTAAAAAAATACAATCTGTAACTAGAAGGGCACTCGGAGAGCACAGACCTCTGCCAAGGTCAAATAACTTCTCTCTCAATGTTAAAGGTTCTATATACGACATTCAGTGCTCGGCACCATTTTGGAGCGGTGTGCAGGCGATAGCGGCCCAGACTCTGAATGTATCGTATCACTTTTAACGAAAGTGAACAATAATTTGTGTATCCGCACCATGATTTGGATTTGCTACAAAATTCAATGGGTTCTTCCTTGGCCCATGCTACACCCTTCTAAGCTCCTGCTGACAAACAGACAAACCGAAAACTTAATCTCCTTGATGGAGGTAATGAATCATTTTGCAGCACATTCATTATTAAAGTGTCTCATAGTCTAGGTACTGTTCTCTCCTATAGACTTACAACCTAAAAGGCCAAAAATATATATATTTATTTTCATTATTATCCTTTTGATTTGTTATTCACTGTATAAAAGGAACTTCTGAATCAACCACAAAATGATGTTCAATCATGTCTTATACCTCCAAACTAGAGTACATTATAGCTTTGTACAGAACAACATTGTGATTCTAAAATTACATATCAGGTATTATATAAAACTCATGCAATGCATTAAATTACATTGTGACAGTGGGGAGTGGTTAGGGCGCTGGTGGACATTGTGACGTGGCAGCGGGAGGATCGGGTCCTCCTGCAGGACCTGCTGCAGTCACCGGCCACGCGTGGGGTGAAGCCGTCCGGCCCAGCTGCTGCCGGTGGCCGTTCAAAAGATGACGGCGGAGGACGACCCGGAGGCCTTCCTCGACATTTACGAGGATACGGCAGTGGCGTGTGGATGGCCGAAGGATGAGTGGGGTTTGTGACTTCTCCCCTTACTTTCCGGGGAAGCCCAGCGGGCCGCACACAGCCTGCCAACATCCTCCAGACACTGTTACGACCAGCTCCGGAGGGCGGTCCTTGACCGAATGGGAAGCACACTGGAGGGACACCGCCGCCGGCTACGGAGTCTGCCCTTCGAGGATGCTGGTCGGCTGTTCGCCTTCGCCCAGCAACTTCTCGACTCTGCCGGGAGTCAACTCCGCAGAGGACGTCTTCGGGCAGGTGGCCCTCGAGCAGTTCATTGCCGGACTGCCACCCTCCTCGGCGAACTGGGTCCAGTGCCACCAACTGGCCAACCTCGAAGCCGCCGTCATCCTTGCAGAGGACCACCTCTCCCTGCCCTGGTGGAGCCTGGGAGGCGAAGCCCGGGCCACCACTTCTCCACAGGCCCGGCCCGTTGCAGACCCGAGGAGGTTACGGCCCGCCTTATTATAATCCAATGTCCGGTCATCTAGGGCAGCGGTCTCCAACCTTTTTTGCGCCACGGACCGGTTTCATGTAAGACAATATTTTTACGGACCGCCTTCAAAGTGTGGGGGGATAAATATAACGAAATGAAATGATACGACCGGCATAAAAACAAATATAAAGTGCATGAAAAACTCACCATTACGCTGAATTAGTGGGAGCCTTGAACTTGTGTCTCTGCAACGAGCCGGTCCAATATAGGGGTATACATTTTTCACCAATAATAAAAGGTTTCTTCGTCTTAGCGATACGGTTAGTCACTAAGTATGATGCTCTCAGTGCACTCATATTTGTTGATGTGGTGGCCATCAGTAATTGCTTCTGTCCTTATTGTTAATATTTTTTTCTTTCAAAAAACTCCAAGGACTTGTCTTTTAATTCAGGGTGCTTGGTCTCCATGTGCCGAAGCAGTTTTGAAGGCTTTGTTGCCTCATTTGCGAGCCTGTGTATCATGCAGAGCAGCGCATGAGAATCACTGATATTGACTCCTGATATTGTCTTTTAAATGCAGCTTTCTCCTTCTTGGAAGTCTCTTCTTCTTCTGTCTCCTCATTGGGTATTTTCCCCTTTCCAAAAAAGCTCTTTAAAGACGTTTATTTTCCACTCATTTTTGCTAGCTTGTGGGCTTAATTCTTTAAGTAAAGTATCACGTGACTAAGACGAGCGTCTTGTGTCAAAAGACACAGATGTATCCGGTGATTTTTCTAAATAACATCTCTTTCACAATAAAATACTTTTTTATTATTTCTTTCTGTGCGGCCCGGTGGTTGGGGACCACTGATCTAGGGTATGACAAGTCACTTAAGCGGATCATGGATAATTGGCCGGTGCAATCGGACAGGGGGGGAGATGGTGATGGAGAAAGATGAGCTAGGGCCAGAGGGAAGCCAGCTTTCACCGGGTCAGAGAGCAGACGTTGCCTCGTTGCAAAGGCTTTTTGCCGATGTGTTCTCCCCCCTGCCCGGGCGCACCACTCTCGCACACCAGCACATAGAGACGACCCCGGGCGTAACGGTGCGGTCACGGCCCTATTGGTTCTGTGTGGACCATCGCATGGTTAATGAGGAGTCCAACTCTGACGCGTACCCAATGCCCCGGGTCGACGAACTTCAGGACCTGCTGGGCACGGCTCGTTTTTATACGACACTAGATTTAACCAAGGGTCACAGGCAGATTACCCTGTCTCCAGAGTCGAGGGAAAAAACGACCTTCTCCACTCCATATGGTCCAGTGGACGGAGCCGTGTCAGCAGGCATTTGAGAGGGTGAAGAAAGCTCTCTATGGGGAGCCACTCCTGTTCTCTCCTAACTTTGCTCTCCCTTTTGTTTTGCAGACCGATGCCTCGAACAGCGGGGTGGGGGCCGTTCTGTCCCAGAAAACTATGTGTAACCCTATATCTCCTCTCTGTCTGTCCTTTTAACCGACTGTGGACAGGAGTCTTCCACAGACATTTAATAAGACTGAAAGGAACAAATGCCAACTTGTGAATGAGGAAGAAGCTGAGTGATAGCAATAGCAAATTATTTCAAGGCGACTGCAGGTTTTGGATTTGTTCATTATATAGTTTTTTAATTTTTGTAAATAAAATAAACTTTTGTAACAAGGGAATTGAGCAATAAACAGACTGATTTCCGACCATTATTCTTCATTACATTGTGTAAAAATCAGGTGACCTACAGAGGATTCCAAGGCTCAGACGTTGAATGCTCATAAACTATTTCTTCTGACTGAATAAATATTGAATTATAAAATGTCTTCCATTTCCATTCCTTTACGAAGTTTTTCCTTGTGCGATGCGTGGGTCTAAGGACAGAGGGTGTTGTATGCTGCACAGTCTGTAAAGCACACTGAGACAAATGTATAATTTGTGATATTGGGCTCTATAAATACATTATATTAATTGATTGATTAAAATGTCAACTTTGTGTAAATTGTACCAAGTGCACTTTACAATGTTTTAAATGTTTTAAAAATAGTAGGATTGCTATTCATAGGGGCAAAATGTGCATTCATTTTAATCAAAGCAGAAAACAGTGCAGGCGGGATGAATAGTTGAGACTGGCACATTCTCCTGGAGAGTTGAGAGCAAGCATTAGTGGAAGCGAGCAGGCACACAAAAAGGAGAGGCACTGGAAGCGTGGCACATAGACAAGCCATGTATGGCAACCATCCAATAGACTGGCTGTTGGAGCAGGGTTTAAGTAGTGAAGAGGATCTAGCTTGATTGATTGGCAGGCGTGCTGATAGCTGATCATGGCTGCCAGGTGATTAGTAAGAAAGAGAGAAAACAAGAGGGGAGGGGAAACAAACAAACAGACAAAACCAAAACACACCAAGTCCCTCATACTAAAAGGCAGAAAATAACAAAAATACATTCACACCAGGGGCCAGTAATACGAAGCGAGTTCATCATATCTTAGCTTACTAGCTCTACCAACCACCATCCTGCTAAACGCTCCTATGATGGGGGATATCACCTCGGTAAGTGAACCCAGAGACTCTGTCTGACTGTGAGCGCGTTCACATTAAAGGGACGGGGTTTGCAGTGTATAACCAATCACAAACAGGGACAAGTGTGCTGTCAGCAGAACGTCATACTGTATAGAACAGACCTTTGGGGAAATTATGACGTATATGCTAATACTTTAGTCTTATTCTTTCAGCTGCAACCTCGGCGGTGTCAACACTGCATACATAACATACACTGCGTACACTACCTACACTGCATACACTACCTACACTGCATACATAACATACACTACCTACACTGCATACACTACCTACACTGCATACACTACGTACAGTACATATACTGCATACACTACATACAGTACATATACTGCATACACTGCGTACACTGCATGCAGTCTGTGTGACTGGAGACACACGACTCTACAAGCAAAGTGATTATATGATATATATTATAACTATAAAGATCGTACGACGTACATATGTATGGGGACGTGATATTATAAACCATTTACACATTCACCCAGTCGGAGTTTGTTTGCTCTTCTTCTGCATTTGTTAGTTTAAACTGTAGCTTTTAGTTGGATAATGACTTTATGTAGCCTATAACTTCTTCACATTTCTGTAATATTATCTTCTGACCACAAGAGCTGTGATTGGCGCTGTGTTCACACAAGTTCATCTCGTATCTGGAACAGAACTTGCTTCGGAGCAGGTTAGGTGTGCAGCGTAAGTTACCATGGTGATCTACAGTGGTAAGAAACACCGTCGTAGGACTGAAACCCAGCAGGGTTAAATGTGAAGTTACCTAGCCAACTACAAATCATGCTTTGTAGTGCAGGCCTCAGGCAGGCATGTGTCACAGAGGAGGAACCGTGACACAAACAGCAGTAAAAACTGTCCTCTTTTGCTTTGTCTCTAATGATGTGTTAACAGTTTAGAAGTGAAGGGTGCTCTTCAAAGGTGATTCAAACTGATTAACATTGAACGGATTGTTCTGCGGATGTCTATAGATAGGAGTTAAGTAACCCTTAGGAGTCGACCGTCACGCCGGCGTAATCAGATCACATGACCTGTTCAAACCGGTGCCGCATAAAATCAACAGTCCGGACAACATTGCCGACTGCTTCTGTCGAAAGTACTGGCTTGAAACTCTATGCCAGTCATGCAAATCAACCCAGTAAAAACGGAGATAAGACGATATAAAGTTGATAAAATTGTACGCTCAAAAGTATGAAAAATGCAATGTGGCGGCCGATACGCATTTTAAATCTTCGCCGTATTTTGTCATTTTACGAAGCGGAAAATAATGCTGGAGACTGTAGATCCTGCTCAAACAGGCAGCATTCACCAGGGAGGGGGTGGAGTAATTGAGTAAATGGGGAGTGATGCAAAGCAAAACGAAGCGAAACAAGGCAATACGGAAAGAGACGAAGGGAGACGAAGGGAGACGAAAGGGAGACGAAAGGGAGACGAAGGGAGACGAAGGGAGTCAGCGAGAGACGGCGATTGAAGGAAAGTGACGGACAAACAATTGAGAATTGAGAGATAGTTGGATATATTTAGTATTGGTCTGAATACAAGATAAAACTGCACATTTTAGAGTGGCCTTTTATTGTGATCAGCCTAAGGAAAAGGATATATGATGCAATAATCATGCTGTCTAATCAGCATCTTGATGTGCCACACCTGTAAGGTGGCTGGATTATCTCAGCAAAGGAGAAGTGCTCACTAACACAGATTTGAACAAATTTGTGAACAATATTTGAGAGAAATAGGCCTTTTGTGTACATAGAAAAAGTCTTAGATCTTTGATTTAAGCTCATGAAAAATGGGAGCAAAAACAAAAGAACTTGAGGGAATGATGGGAAAATGCCTCTGGATACACCTGCTATTTGTTCATAAAATGTGTATTTAGGTTCATGCTACCTCAATCAAACTTACATTATCATAGTGACATCCCATGTATATATTTCCAGCTTTCAAAATGTTTCGTTGTGCATGTTGAATTTTGAAAATAATATAATTTTCAAAATCTGTTTTTATGTTTTTTGTGTAGTTTTGGGTATATATTTCTTAATGGGATTTAGTAAGGCAGAATCAAAAGTATGCGAAAACGGCCAGATTAGCCCCGGACTTCAAAGGGTTAAGCATATCTGTTCTATCTAATCAAAACGTTTTTAACAAACCAATGTAATGGTTGTATGAAGGACTTTTATTTTTAAAGGTTTGACCTCTTCAAAGTTGAAATCTATACATTCTAATGAATGAAAAATAGATCAGTGATAAATGCCACCCAGTTATATTTAAGATGTCATCCAAACCGTATTTTTTCTTCCCTGGTAATGTTTTCCACATGGCTGCTCGTTGCAGAGCTGATGAAGAGCTGATGATTTTGGCGATGTTGATAATCAGACATTAGTAATCATTACAGGGTGGTGGAGCATGATGCTACTCTGGAGCATGTGTGACAGTCATGGCTGGCTGGATGCTCAGTAAATAGCACCACCCACGTCACTGAGCCCTTCACACTGGACTAAACCTGCATTTTACAGTGTGTCTGCACACACTCTGCTCTTTTCAGGATGTCAATGTTTAAAGCTGTCTGTTGGTGAGTTCCCATGTTATTGCTCCTCATAAAACTCCCCTTCCCACACATACATAAATCATCTTTGTGTTTCATGGACAGAGAATTGACAGAAATAAGATATTTTTAAATGTTCTTTTCCAAGAACTTGTGGCAACCTAAAATAAACTCTTTTCAGGGAGAAAACAAATCAACGCAATTAGTGGTGGATCAGCCAGGAGGGTTCAGACGTAGGTGAGATATGCATATTGATTGATTTTAGGCTCCTATATTGTCTTCCCTCACCTAGCATTATGTCTGCCAGTTTGTAAAGTCACATAAGCATAAGTGTCTCTTTGAGGTCTGGATAGATAACCTGCCATTGCACTTGTGAAGTAAATAAACTCCTGATTGTATTGTGTCACATTTAATGATTATCACATGTACTCGTCCACCTCAATCAAAATGTATTATTGCACAACATGTATTTCTGCACAAATGTATAATGAGCACTATATTAGTTATGAATGAAGCACTGTAGGTTCTCTTCAAAGAGTTTCAGGTCTACCTCCATCTCGTCACAACAAGACTGCCCACCAAGGGGCATAACCGCGCCAACATGGACCAATGAGGGACGACGACACCCTTCTGTAGAGAATATAGCAAAATGTTTATGATGTTTTTGTACCACTTTCACTCTTACCAACAGACAGCTAACTGGCTCTTTATTGATTCGAACTGTGGACTTGGTGTGTGAAAGTGTCCTCGGCTGAAGGTATTTTTGAAATGCTGTCATCATCACTTTAAATAAATAAGTATCTTGATCAACTAGAAGTTTACTGGATTCATTTGAAAGGCAATCACAGCGCCCTTTGGGCTTCAAAACCCAACACACTGTAGACCTAAAGTACATTTTCTATAGAAGCTGTCAATCAGTCACGAAAACGAGGACAGGATAGCAGTGACACCTGTCTTCCATCATGTATTTATTGTAAACCAATGTAAATAGGTTTGTTGCTAAACCAAAACTCCAGTCAACAGCATTCTATTTCCATTTTGAAACAGATGCTGACACTTCTATTCTCAGCACAAAGTGTTAGACCCAATTTTCACAAAAGTACCGCTGTCTCTTTTTAATGGACCTCCTCCTGTTTGATCCTCTTATCCCACATTTCGTCTGACGCTGGGAACCAAAATATCACACACTCAAAGCAAAGCGTTGGAACACTGGTACGTCTCAGTGTCACCATTATGTATGGGGTTCTGTTATGAGCAAGTCTGGTTATGAGCAAGTCTGGTTATTAACAAATATTAATGATGATTTATATTATTAAAACTATCAATATTCATAAAATCATAAAAAAGGGGTTGACTACAATGAAGTAGGTATATTATCTCAAAAATATGTTATATATCAAGTCACCTCAGTGGGGGCACCAACTTTGTAACAAAGTAAAACGATTTAGTGAATGCCAGTTAACCCTCTGGAGTCCGAGGCTAATTTGGCCATTTTTGCATACTTTTGATTCTGCCTTACTAAACCCCATTAGGAAATGTTTAGCATGTCAATGTTTGGCATCTTTTTTTTCAGCACAACCTCGCCTATTCATTTTGACATACTATATGAACATATTGCACCCAAAAGACCCATAGACTTTTTCTATGTACACAAAAGGCCTGTTTCTCTCAAATATTGTTCACAAATTTGTTTAAATCTGTGTTTGTGAGCACTTCTCCTTTGCTGTGATAATCCATCCACCTCACAGGTGTGGCACATCAAGATGCTGATTAGACAGCATGATTATTGCATCATATATCTCCTTATCCTTAGGCTGGTCACAATAAAAGGCCACTCTAAAATGTGCAGTTTTATCTCCGTTTACTCGATTACCCCACCCCCTCCCTGGTAGATGCTACCTGTTGAGCAGGATCTACAGTCTCCAGCATTATTTTCCGCTTTGTAAAATGACAAAATACGGCAAAGATTTAAAATACGTAATGCAGTCACATTGCATTTCTCATACTTTTGAACGTGCAAAAAATATATTTTTGCATCAACTTTATATCATTGTATCTCTGTTCTTACTGGGTCGATTTGCATGAAACCAAGACTGGCATAGAGTTTCAAGCCAGTACTTTCGACGGAAGTAGTTGGCAATGTTGGCCGGACTGTTGATTTTATACGCCGCCGGTTTGAACAGGTCATGTGATCTGATCATGCCGGCGTGACGGTTGATGTAGTCTCATACAATAGTCTCATTAAATACACTGGATAATAAATTAGGAAATCTGATTACTAATTAAATGAATAACTATAAACAAAATGACCATATCAATAGCTAGTTAAGGTGAAAGGATTATTTAATAGAAGAGTTTGGGAATACTCACTCTAGTACAACATTAAACAAACCTGCATGTATATTCCAAAAAGCATTTATTGATAAGATATTGTAGTGTATGTACACAAATGTGAATGGGTGTGTGTAGGTGGGAGAGAGAGAGAGAGTGTGTGTGGGTGCATGTGCCTATCGGGGGCTCGCTGAAAAGAATGTGCTTGTGGTCCTGTTATTGTGTCCATGTGCTCTGTGTACGCATGCACAAATGTGTGTAGAACAAAGGGGACATATAAAGCAGGAGCTTTGAGTCTGTGTCGCTGTGTTAAAAAGACAATTATTGTGTGATGATGACGTGTGTGATTTTCTCACCACCTCATAAAATATCTACATAAAATTTTGTAACACTTGAACAAACAAATAAGTTATACTCTCCTTTTTATTACTCACCCATTTCTGAACTATGCATTCCTTACCCCTTGCCTCCCTTCTCTCAGTCTTAAAGCAATATTCTGGCCTGAAGTGCAAAAAGGGGTAAAATAGTTCATCTATGACACAATGAAATCTAATGAGAGGTATGTGGCTGGTTGAAGTTTTGTATCCATCCATTCTCTTCCACCCACATCATTGCTGATGCCGCACCAAACGGCATGTCCACTTCACGCTCCATTTACCGTCACTTGTGAACAAGACCCTGAGATACTTGAATGACAGAGAACCATGGCCTTGGATTTGACTCTCTTGGCTGCAAAGTGCTTACTGGAGATCACAGCCTGATGAAGCCAACAGAACCACATGATCTGCAAAGATTCTCCTTCCCTGGCTGTGCTCGTGACAAGGGACAACCCAGGCAGAGACTAACACCCGCTGGAAACGTGTTTGACTTTGAGTACATGGACACAGCCTTTTCCAAGTCCACAAGACATATGTAGACTAGATGGGCGAAAACTCCCATGACAACTGACAACTCTTCAAGGGTAAATAGCTGGTCCACTCTTCCAATGCCAGGATGGAATACGCATTGCTCCTCCTAAATCTGGGGTTCGACAATTAGTCCGAGCTTCCTTTCTAGCACACTGGAATATACTTCCAAGTCAGCCAAAACAGCCCAACAATGTTCAAACTCGTCAGGGAGAATCTCATCCAACCCTTGCATCTTGCCACTGAGGAGCTTTTTGACTAACTCAGACTCTGCCTCCTTCACGGAGAACGTGTCTGTTGGGTTCAGGGGTTCCTCATAGTGCTCTAATACTTTACTTTACTAATCCAGGAAATGTGTCAGCTGATTGTAGCATAAGACGAAGGGTTCGACCATTCACTTTGGTGAAATCAAGTTCACATTTGAAATTGCAGCTGATTCATGCGTCGTGTCAAAGGTAAGTTACAGTACATTTCAACTGTGCATATTTCCTATAATGTGTTGTGGGTCTAAGGGTCTTGCTAACTTTGCACTTGCTACCTCCATTGTAATGAACGAGGCCTCACTCAAAACAATGTAAACAATTATTTTTTGAGAATCTTTTTAATACTTGTCTCTGAGTCTGACCCAAAGTAAACACACAAAGAAACTTTCTGAAAAAAGACACTATGGCTCACAACATATAGGGATTTATTAGAAGTACAAATGACTGTGCTGGCATTCATATGCACATATGTATTAGGCTTCAGAATAAAAACAGATTTCAGCTGCTAAGGCTTGGCTAGAGAGGGAAAAGTTATTTTCAACCCATGAAGGTCTCCAGTTCTAATTATTTTCCAGAGTCTGCCAGTCACATCAGAGGAAGAAGAGAGAGAGAAACAAAAGAATGGATGAAAGATAAAACAGGGAGGGATTTAGAAGACACCTGTTGCTAATGGAATTAGAAAACAAACAGGGGAAAGAAGAAATGAATAGAGAAAATGCACCAGTGCTTGCATTCTTTGTGTGTGTGTGTTTGTCTGTGTGTGTCCCTCTTTGTATTTGTGTATGCAGTTCCATGTGGTTAGATGCCTCTGGTAGCTCTCAATGCATATACAGTATGTTTTAATCTTCACTTTGTTCAGCTATTTGTTTTGTTTTTGGTTTCATTTTTCAAGTGAACAACAAGTATGTTAGCAACCATCAAAGTTCAATGTCAGATGATATGGATGTTCCATCACAACTGGCAGAGGGTACCAGGTTGACTATACATATTAGTGCCAACATCCTTATATCGCTTTACTTTTAAAGATGACCGACACCTTCTCATTTATATTTGAAAATACACACAGTCACCCACACTTTTTTGATACACTAGAGAGGTTTAACTGTGATTTACACCACTGCACTCTGCAAATTGTATGCTAAGAAAATCCTGAGCCTTTAAGCCCAGTCGATTATATTCTCCCAGATTTGGCTGTCAATCTCCAAGTATTTACTAACAGGGCTGATTAGTTACCGCCATCCCTCTTTTTACACACACATGCATTCAAGCTCCACACACCCAACGTCTGAAATTATTTCCATTAGCTTATATATGGTATAAATGTCCATCTGAACTCAACTCCATGTTTGTTCCCATGAAGTCTGTTCCTACTTCCTTGCTTTGTAACTTTGCAATCCTTCTTTTTCAATCAATGTTTTCTTTTAGTTCTCAGTTTTCTTATTACCTGCCTTTCTTTACCTTTCACCTCATCCTCAAGTGGCTTCTTTTTCCATGCCACATTAATTCTGTCTGTGTTATTGGTTTCAAAAACTTCTTCTGTGGGTTTACTGGTGTTTTAAGTCTAAGATTTTGTTGGTGATCCTCTTTTTTTTGTCTTTTCAGCTAGTTTGACCTTTTTAAGTTGGGTGCCAGTCAGTCATGTCTGACATATAATAATAATAAAATAGATAACAAAAACAGTTCAGTCAAACCATACACTACCTATAAGAAAATAACCAGAAACAATTTAATATGTCACCTTGTACCAGTACTGCAACATCAAATAAACCACAAGTTAATTCAGCTTTTAATGTGTATTCAAATAAGCAAAGCAGTCCACTCAGTAAAGACTAACAGTTCAGTTTGATCCAGGTGGGCACTACATGCTATGCTGCTTTTTGCTGCTTGTAAGATCCATGCTGTATTGTTTAGTTTTTTGTACTTGATTCTCATTGCAAAAGAAGATTTTTGTTATTCCCCTTTAAATACAAGAATGATGAGAAACAATGGTAGAATGTGCTTTGATGTTTGTAATGCTTTGGTGTTGGATGTGTGCCCTGCCCCAATTTAGATTTTTACATCTCTTGAGATCCTTTTAAGGCTGTGACTCAACAAGCCAATTATATGCCATTGGTTAATGTCGGACCGTCAGTGAGCATCTGTTGGCCGAGTTTTTGCAGTGTGTCCCGCACCATAGGCACCTTTCGGACCTGCCGTCAGGCTCCGCTGCCAATACAGCATAGCGGCGGAAACTATACACAGACATTTTCACAACGACACGGCCATCTGGCATGAAGGTGATGGTGAGCGAGAGTGGTGTGAAAATGGTCGGCAAACGCTGCTTTGTTTTAATGTGTATATCTTAACAACGGCTGCATATCTGCAGTTATAGGTCTTCTGGTTTCCCTTTTCTAAAGACAAATACCGACTGCCGCCTCCAGCTGTTATGAAGACTTATTTCCTCTCATACAGGCGCAAGAGCGTAAGTGCTATTTTGCTGTTGACTGTAGTCTTTGCGATTTGTCCAAATGCAACTTTTTGAGCAAGGAACCTCCACCATGCAACAGCCTGCAGACACTCATTATTGTACCACTCTCTTTGGCGAACAAACTGTCTTCTTCTACAGCCAATAATTCACATTTTGATTCATCAGTCCAGAGCACCTGCTGCCATTTTTGCTGCACCCCAGTTCCTATGTTTCCGTGAATAGTTGAGTCGCTTGGCCTTGTTTCCATGTCGGAGGTTTGGCTTTTTGGCTGCAACTCTTCTATGAAGACCACTTCTGGCCAGACTTCTCCGGACAGTAGATGGGTGTACCTGGGTCCCACTGGTTTCTGCCAGTTCCGAGCTGATGGCATTGCTGGACATCTTCCGATTTCGAAGGGAAATAAGCTTGATGTGTTTTTCATCTGCTGCACTAAATTTCCTTGGCGGATCACTGCGTCTACGATCCTCAACGTATCCCTGACTTTGTGCAAGTGTACCTGTATAAGAATTGATGCTGGTTTGAAAGCAAAGGGTAGTAACCAAATATTGATTTGATTTAGATTTGTCTTTTATTTGCTCACTCATCATTTTGTAAATCGATAAAAAATAAACAATTATAATACATTTTTTGAAAGCATTCTTAGTTTACCGCAATTTTTTCACACCTGCCTAAAACTTTTGCACAAAACTGTATATCAGTGTATTTCTATGTAACTTTCATTGCTAAACATGTCAGAAGGGACTTTTGGCCCCGGGCATCTTCACATTATCAAATCTGGCCCTTTTTGAAACAAGTTTGGACACCACTGCTTTACATCTTACAACAGGGGTCTTTCGATAACGCAATATGGCTCGCAGACAATTTTGAGCTGACATTTTTTAACATGATTAACAAGTAATAAATAATTATATTGTGTAATTTTAAAGTAAAACATTTAGCAGCGGATTTTGTTTTAGTCAACTGCAAATGGATTGCTGAGCAGTTCAATTTAAATTTCTGAGCGGCAAAGTCGGTAAATGCGTTCAGTTTATCAGCAGAATGCGGTCGGGAACACAGCGGTGGAGATGGTTTGTCAGTGTTAGGAAACACGTAGTGACCAAAGTTTCCTTGCTGCATCCGAGTCTCCCACATGCAGCTTGGCTTAGAAAGCTCTCACTGCATCATACATGTCCGTGATCACACGGCCCTAAAGCTGGAGGTTTAACAGTGAGATGCTTCGTTATGTCACACAAAAAGGCCCGCTCACTTCGTCACTTTCGTCCCAGAGATCTGTAGTGTCTTTCCCTTTGCTTTCCAAAAACTTTCATTTCATTCACACATTTAGATACTTCCTCAAATGTTTTATCCCGTGGTTGTGCCATGCATTGATTTACCAAAACCGGCGGGCCAGTTATGACAGACATATGATTTTTTCTCGCGGGTCGGATATAATTGCCTTGAGTTTGACACCCGTGCAGTAAACATTGAAACGTGCACATATATTAGATAAATAACGTATGCGTTTAGTTTATTTAATAAAAGAGCACCTGTTCAATGAAACACTGATACCGCTATTAGTACTCGGAGACGTGTTATTCTTAAAAAATTCACGCATAAAGTTACATTCAAATGTATTAAATATATGGCTCTCAAGGAAATACATAAAACAATATTCGGCTTTTATGGCTCTCCCAGCCAAAAAGGTTCCCGACCCCTATCCTACAATAAGTGGCAAGGAAAGTCTTTAACTCTTTAACACCTAAGCCTAAAAAGCCTCAAAATTTCCGCCTGGACATTTTTGCTTATTTTGACTAAAAAGGTCAGAAAATGTCCTGTGAGTAAGTGCTTTTGTCCCTTTTTCAAGAATACCTGGAACTTTCAATATCTGGCAGTTATTTACAATTTATTGCATGTTATGAGAGTGTAATAACAGTTTATGATGAAGAGAAACACAAAAGCAGAATTTGAGTTTTAGTGGTTTAGTGAACAAAAAACACTGCAATTGTACATGAATAAGAGATTTGGCTTGTTACATTTGAAGTTTGAAAAAGTTTGAACTATTTCCAGTAAAAGCTTTGAGTCTTTTACTCTTAAATCTGCAAAAACAGGCCATAAAATGGAAAATATGTACAGATGTTTTTCCCCACACAGGGTAATTCTCTCCTCTCTGAGTGTCCCTAAGCATGCAGAGGTCTTGGTGGTACTGCCAGGAACATTTCCTCTCTGCCTGCAGACACAAGCCCACATCACAGTCCTCACACTTCCAGGCAGTGCTCCTCTTGCAGAGTTTAGATCTTGAAGTCCATGGTGTAGACGTTCATGACAGCAGGCACAAAAAACTTCAGCCCCCACTTTGTTGGCTTGGCCTTCATGTACTGCTTGATGCAGAGCCTGGCCTTGGTACCAACCATCCTCTCGTCGACTGCAAGGTGCTGTCTTGGGTGGTAGATGGCCTTGAAGTTCATGCATATCATTTCCATGAGAGGTCTGACCCGGTGGAGGTGGTCATAATCCTCGGTGCCCTTCTTCTAATCATTTTCCTCTGGGTCATTCATATGAAGATTAGATCAAATGGCCATGAACTGTCCTGTACAGTCTTGGGACATGACAGTGTCAGGGAATGACACATGGAAAATGGTTTGCTTACACCAAAAGTTGCTCATCTTTCTGCAGGTCCAAAACTGACATGTACAGCAACATGCCTATGAACTTCTTCATTTCTTCTGGAGTTATTTCAGTCCAGATGAACTTTCTCCCTCTCTCCAGGTTTTTGGCTGCATTCTTGTTTGTGTTTTCACAGAGGAGTTTGAAAACTGCAGCATCCATGTCGGAAAAAATGTCATCTGGTCGTGGGTTTCCCATATCGAGAGGTGGTTGGAGACCTGGGGTGGTTGAGGGACTCCGTCATCGGGCTCTGCCTCAGTCTGCCATCTTTGATGATGTGGTGAGGGGCTTCTGTGTCTGACAGCATAATCAGATCATCCCGCATCCCCACAGCTTCTCCCTCTACAGCCCCGAATGTGATCTCTGGTGACACCTCCTCATCTCCCGCTCCAGCCTGCCCTCAGCTAGGATGCAGGCTACTTGAAGCACTGCACTACCTGCACTTGATGCGCACATTTACGCATAGAAAGTACAATTACACACCTAGTACAACCTTACAGACTTGGTACACTGTTCTAAACAAGTCACCACGCAATACAAGTGTTGATTTACATACTGTCTTGCTTCCATTTTAATTAAATCCTTTTTTTTTTGGCTCTATTTCTCCGCTCTGTTGTCTGTTTCTCCAGCGCTGTGTGTGTATTCGCTCAAAACTGTTGAAACTGCTGTTTCGCAGGCTTCCGAGGGAGCCGTAAGTGAAGTTACCGTAATTAATTGATATTTGCTGTAAAGCACAGAGTCTCAAATTTCAGAAACAATTGGAATTGTTTCGATTGCAAAAACCATGACGTAGTTACGGTGATTCAAAGTTTCCCTTGTGAAACGTGTCGCCAACAACACGTTCGGTGTTAAAGGGTTAAACAGCTGCCACTACACTGCTTATACTATTTATCCAACCACTTTATACTATTTTATACAAAACTAAAACATGGAATGCATCGCATTACATCCTATGTTCCAGACTATGATTATAGTAGAAGTACCAGACATCATCCATTGACCCTACGCTAAGCCCCACCCACCGCTGTTAAGATGTCGGAGCGACCATGGATCCTACATTGTCCCTAACTGCACTCCCTAAAGAAATATCATTTAATGGGTGGCAGTGATGGTCAGGGACCTCGACGGACCAGACCCGGGCAGCAGAGGCTGGCTCTGGGGACGTGGAACATCACCTTTCTGTGGGGGAAGGAGCCGGAACTAGTGCGGAAGGTGGAGCACTACCAGTTGAATCTGCTGGGGCTTACATTTACGCACAGTCTTGGCTCTGTTACTGTACTTCTGGATAGGGGTTGGACTCTATTCTCCTCCGGAGTTGCCCAAGGTGTGAGGCGTCGGGCGGCTGTGGGGATACTCACAAGTCCCCGGCTGAGCGCCGTTACGTTGGAGTTCACCCCGGTGGACGAGAGGGTTATGGGGGGTAAAACTCTGACTGTTGTTTGTGCCAATGCCCCAAACCGCAGTTCGGAGTATTCGGCCTTCTTGGAGACCCTGAATGGAGCCCTGCAGGGGGCTCCAGTAGGGGACTCCGTAGTCTTGCTGGGAGACTTCATTGCACATGTGGGAAGCGATGGAGACACCTGGAGAGGTGTGATTGGGAGGAACGGCCTCCCTGATCTAAACCTGAACGGTCGTTTGTTGTTGGACTTCTGTGCTAGTCATTGAATAGCCATAACGAACACCATGTTCGAACATAAGGATGCTCATAAGTGTACGTGGTACCAGAGCACCCTAGTTCAAAGGTCAATGATTGATTTTGTGATCATATCATCTGATCTGAGGCTGCATGTTTTGAAAACTCGGCTGAAGAGAGGGGTGGAGCTGTTAACTGATCACCATCTGGTGGTGAGTTGGCTCAAGGGTGGGGGAAGACTCTGGACTGACCTGGTAAGCCCAAACGGGTAGTGCGGGTGGACTAGGAACGTCTGGAGGAAGCCACTGTCCAGGATACCTTCAACTCACACCTCCGGCGGAGCTTTACAGGCATCCCTGTGGAGGTTGGGGGCATTGAACCTGAGTGGGCGATGTCTTCCTAGCCACCTCTTTCAGCACACAGGATGCACTTGGCACAGATGATTGTTAGCATTATTTTGAACTGAACCATTGTAACATTACAAAAATAGTTATCAAACAAACTTCTACTTGCCTCAGAGCTTTCAAACAAATATTTTTCTTACAATTGTTGATAGCCCAAACAGTCCACAGCGGCTTTTATATTTTACACGTAGTGTGAACTCTTAGGTCCTGGCTTGATGATCAAACTCTACAGGGTGAGCACATAAATCGTGAGCTTTGTCTTTACATTGCGGAGGATTTATTCGTACAGTAAGAGCCAAACTGAAAACTCATGTGAAAGGCAGACCCCGCTATTGTACCCGGAGATTATTCTTGTAAACACAACTGTATTTGTATCTAGTTATCTGAATTTGATGGATCTCCCCAATGCCTCAAGTTAACAAAAGGTTTTGTATCAGGAAATAAATCAATCCACACAATTCTGATTAAACCGCAATAGACAAGAACTTCTAAAGACTTTATTCTCATCTTGATTGCCAAAGAATTACATATATATGAGAATGTGTCCAATATATCTCCTAAATTATATATAAATGTAAAGAATGAAATTAACAAACACATTTAAACTAAACTTTGAACAAGACATATTCTTTGTAGCATCCATGTTGTTTCCTTATGAACTAATGAAGCTCATGAACACACCAAATTTTGAAGAACGAAAATGTGACCATCGAGGAGCATGTAAATGCACTATTGGCCTTAGCGGTGCTCTGCGCTCCCAAAGTCCCATTCTAGTTTAAAATGTGGTGAGCTACGACAGTTCTGACCTGCATCATAGTCGCACCAGCTTTATGGAGCAGTGGCTGCTTTGTGTGCAGTAAATCTAATAATTCATGGTTCTTTGGAGGTTGAGCAGTGACTTCTGACCGTGTTTGGGAGAGGTCACTGTCCATGATGCTGAAGGTCTTGTTTAACTGCAGGCTGTACTATGTAATGGAGTGTTTTCTATCTATTTAACTCTCTTATTTATGTACCAGTTCAAAGACCTCTTCTTACTTACAGTGACAGTGCAAAAGCATACATTTACTTCAGTGTGTTGATGCTACTGAGTCCAGTAAAGACAGATGGACAGGACTTATGTTGATGTATTGATTTAATTATAACAAAGCTGGACTAGTATTATGTAATGAAATGAAATCACATTATACACAAATGAATTGTGCTTAGAATTTGCTCTTTAAATGACATACAAACACCCACAGAACAGGATCTCAAATATATGAAATGCCACTGCAGATATTATTAAACAGTGGTTCTACATTGAACCAAAACCTACCTTGACTTAATCCACAGATACAAAATAACAAATATATAGAAATGTATAGTACACAGAAACAACAATAGTGAATGGATTTGTCTCAGTTCTTATCATGCAATCTAAATGTGAACATTTGGTCACATTTAGATTGCATGATAACAAGTAACAAGATAATAGGTGGTTATATATGTGTGGAGAGATGGTCTCTGGTGTCAGATGAGAATGTCCGCCGTCAACTGACTGGTCCACTGTTTGATGACCATTGAGCTCTTCCCAGTGGATGTTGTGAGTGGTTCACTTGTTGGTCAGCTAAATTGATTGCCAATTTATTTTGTTTAACTGTATGGAGCGCCGATATGCGTCAAAGTTAGTAGGAACACTATAGTTTTCCTTATTTTTGTTTCCACTCTTTTAACATCCTTGTGAAGATTATTAAACTGTGTTACTTGGCTCATGATCAATTTTTGAGTGGAATGGCTTTCTATTACACCAGGCACCTTTTGTGTGTGTGAGTGTGTGTGTGTGTGTGTGTGTGTGTGTGTGTGTGTGTGTGTGTGTGTGTGTGTGTGTGTGTGTGTGTGTGAATGTGTGTCTGTGTGTCTGTGTGTGTGTGTGTGTGTGTGTGAGAGAGCAAGAGAACAAGAGTTGGGAGATCATGTAAACAGTGGCTGACAGCCCATATGATAATGAGCTATTAAATCTTGTGAAATGCACAAGCCTTTAATTCACACATCGGACGATGCGACCTCATGCTGTCAGAGCTCATTCCCCTCACTGGGACGTGCACTTTTCACTAACACTCAGGGATGTGAAAGCATCTGATGGGTGTATTCAGCCATATGGCCTTTGAATCTGGAGCCTTATGAAAAGGGTATTGGTATTGGTAGTGAACATAGATTTGGACTGAGCACAGAAACAGATGCAAAGTAGTGTCTCTTATTAGTTCTGGTCAAGCATGCAGAGGAGCCTTTAACCAACGGCTGGGAAAATGCAAATGGTCAATTTTCTACCTATTGCTCCCATTCTGCTGTTGAAGTGAAGAAGCAGATGCATTGTGAGTGTGTGCCTAATGACAGAATCACGTTGTTTCCATGTACTGTTTTCACACACACACACACACACACACACACACACACACACACACACACACACACACACACACACACACACACACACACACACCGAGAGGGAAGTCATGTGTATATATGTGTGTTAATATCATGTATCTATGTAAACACTGAATGTGTGTTGAGAAAATCCTAAAGTCTTACTTAACTACCATGTTATGTTGCAGTTATGTGTGAGCTGTTTCAGCTTTTGAGTTGCACAGAAATGTATTTTACCTATTTTGCATAACAATATTTAATCACTTTTGCTCTTACACAGATTAACGGCAGCTTTAAATAGCTGGGTTTTGAGTGCAGTTCAGTTTTGAATAAGGGGACTGAGGAAGACTATCTGAGGTGTTGGGGAGAGAGTTCCAGAGGGAGGGGCAGCAATGCAGAAGGCCCTATCCCCCCAGGTCCTGTGTTTGGACCGGGTGAGAGGTATGAGGAGGTTGCCGTCGGCAGATCTGCGGGTTGGAGTAAGTCAGTGCAGGAGGGGGCAAGGTTATGGAGGGCTTTGAAGGCGATGAGGAACATTTTGAACAGGATTATTTGTTGAATGGTGAGCCAGTGGAAGTTTTAAAAGACTGATGTGATGTGTTCTCAGGTATGGGAGTAAGTGAGCAGAAGGGCAGCTGAGTTTTGGATGTTTTGTATTTTGATGAGGATTTTGGTAGATGTGCCGCACAGAATGCCATTGCAGTAGTCAAGTCAGGAGGTGATAAAAACATGGAGGGAGGGGCAAAGATGAACAATGTTTTTAAAATGAAAAAGGCTGTTTTTTATAATGTGGTTATCATGGCTTTTCAAGAAAGAGGATGTGATCGAAGATGACACCAAGGTTTTGGATGTGTGTGAAAGCAGGAACAGTGGAGCTATCAATACAGAGGGAGAACTTTTGGCAGGATTTGTTGGGGCAGATAATGATTTCAGATGTGTCACTGTTAAGTGTAAAGGAAGTTAGTTTGCATTAAGAGGAGGGGACCAAGTACCAAACCTTGGGGAAAACCTTGAGAGACTGGAGCTGTGTTAGAGTTGGATTTATTGATACTAATGAAATGGTGGTGGTCCGAGAGGTATGATTTGAACCAGGAGAGGGCAGTGCCAGTGATACGGAGGGAGGACTTAAGGTGGGTAATTTCTTATGTGTCCATTGCACAGCAATAATGTATCCTTGCACCTGCATGACCTCTTCCGATTCTAACCTTTCCATGTCTAACAAACAGTGTGAGGTAGTTCAAAAACAAAGCGAAAACTAGAAAAAAATAATGAACCAGCAACAGTGGCTCTGGTGAACATTTCTGAACCAAGACTGCTTATCCTCTCTGTAATCAACTTCTCCCTGTCTACTGGCTCTGTCCCTGCCACCCTCAAACTCGCCTCTGTCACGCCTATCCTCAAAAAAACCTGGCCTCGACCCTGACATCCCCATTAATTACAGACCCATCTCTGATCTTTCCTGTCTAAAAAACTGGAGCGCACCGTCACCTCCCAACTCATTCCTGGACTTGAACCAACTCTATGAACCATTTCAATTCGGTTTCAGATCCCATCACAGCACAAAACACATTGTAATCAATGTCCACAATGACCTCCTCCTTTCCTCTGATGGCCACTCTCTCAACATCTTTATCCCACTTGACCTGAGTGCTGCCTTTGAAACCATCAATCACTCCATCCTCCTCATCCGCCTTGAGTCTTCCCTCCGTATCACTGGCACGGCCCTCTTCTAGTTCAAATTATACCTTATTTATGCCATCAGTTCTAGAATCCCAGACTTCCCAATTTTTTTTGGGACTAATCACAAGAACGAGACACAGCTGGGAGAGAAAAACACAAGGACAGGAAGTAAAACCGGACTGGTGGGGGGCGGAGCCGCTCAGGAGGCCGGACTGGAGACTGAGGGGCTGATCAGGAAGCCGGCTGAGAGGTCGAGCTGAAGGCGGACCGAGCCGCTCAGGAGGCCGGGCTGGAGGCTGACGGAGCCACTCTGGAGGACGGCGAGGCGGACGGGACCGCTCTGGAGGCCGGCAGAGAGGCCGGGCTGGAGGCGGGCGGAGCCCCTCAGGAGGCCGGGCTGGCAGGGGGACAGCTGGGGTCTCGACAACCGGCAGGGGGACAGCTGGGGTCTCGAGTGTCGAGGGGAGCACAGGGGCTGGGGTCTCGAGAGGCAGCAGGGGGACAGCTGGGGTGGACATTTTTTACATTTTGAGGCTTAGGTCTTAAAGGGTTAAGTATCTGTGTTATAGTAAGCTGATTTCATGAATGTCATGTAAAGGAGAAATCAGTTTTCCGAAACGGAGTTAAGAGCTAGAAACCCCGATTGGATAATACTTATTTCTTGATCACATAAATGGGTTTCTAATCTGCTAAATTCAGTCATTGTTTACACGTAAGTGTTCAGGCAAAGACTTCAGGCAGGGAAATTATCATTGTGACAGCAGGGCGTGAGGATGATAGAAGATTGTTGCATTTGGAGTTGCTTCCTTGTATTCAATATAATTCCATTCAAAGTACAAATACAACTGAAACTGAGTCAGTTTCCACTAGGGGTGGGCGATACTGCAAAATTTGGTATTGATCCGATACCAAGTAAATACAGGGCCAGTATTGCCGATTCCGATACCGATTGCGATACTTTTTTTGAAAGGCCTCTGCCAGTGACTTCTGTCTCGGTGCCGGGGGTGTGGTTGTGGTTTGGGGAATTCCCTCCTCCCTCCGTTTACTTTTCAGCTCGGTGTTCTCTTTTGGGTGTGTTTTTAGATGTTTGTATACATTTGTGGTGTTGCCACAGTACCTTATTTGTTTTCTGCAAACATTGCAGCTTGTATTATTTTGGTCTGCAGCTGTAAAATAACACCAAACAGCGCTCCTCTTCTTCTCTGCCATCATGCAGCCAGCAGTGCACTGCTGGGTGACGTCACGTGACTGCACGCCGGCAACACTCACAGTATAGCAGGGGGGGGCAGAGTGAGCATGAGCGAAGTGAGTGAGAGGAGCAGTGTTTGCACATGCACAACCTCGATGATTTAATGGGAGTTGTGTACTGAACGTAGAGAAGAGAAACTGAAACTTAAGTATCGATCTCATCACGCAAGTATTGATCAATACCGATACCAACGTTGGTATCAATACCAATACCAATATCAATCGATATTTTAGATTGATCCACCAACCACTAGTTTCCACAGCTCAGTTACCTTCAGTCATAATTGGTTGTAAGCCCTGTTTTGCAAGTTCTCACTTCACAAGAGTTAGCTCAAACTTCAGTTCACACAGATAACAATTAACTAGTTTCTTATTCATAGTTCACAATTATAACCTAAACCTAAAATATTTACTACTTCACATTCATTTATCTGTTATTTATTTTAGACTGGTTGGATACCATGGTGTTTAATTACTCATGCAGACTTATTTTCAGCAGCACAGACTGTTGAAGCTCCTGACCTCACCATTACGAGACGTTACCTTTATGTACTTTACTTACTGTTTACAACTGTATATATATTTATTACTTCCCATTATACATTTAATACATTAATGTTTACATTTAGTTTATTCATTTGCAAAAACTGTCTACCACAAATCCATATTACTGTATATAAATATTTATATATATATAATATTATTATTATTATATTATTACTGTATTACACTGTACATTGCAAGCAATAATCCTGTGTTCAGCATTAATATTATGACACGTGTCTTTTAACATTTATTGTTGTTATATATTGTAGTACAATGTGAACATTTTTACTATGACCTCTCTATGTCTATATAAAATAATTTATTTTATTTTATTCTAACATATAGCAACCAATCAAATTTCCCCCCCGGGATAAATAACGTATTTCTGATTCTGATTCTGATATTGTGTATTGTATTCTAGCCACGGACCTGGGGCTAACCTGAGCTAAATGAAGATCCGTCCATCTCCCAGCAACCGCATGGTCTACGAGGCGAGGCTGCAAATCTTTTTCTTGTTTTTGCCACTTTGGATTAAACCAAAACAAACTATGAAAGTGTGCAGGGATCATGGATATATTGTTGACCCTGAGTCTGCTGAGTCAGGCAGCTGTACTTCTTTTCCCTCTGTACTGACGCAGACTGCAGCTACAGTGACTCACTATCACCTCTAGAGGAACAAGCGGTATTACAGATTGGACGGAGCGCAGCTAGCTGTTAGCATGCTAACTTCAGTAGATATCTCTGCAACACAACACAACATATACAAGTCGTTGACATAACGTCATTACTGTTACCTCTTCACACTCTGGGGATAATGTTAGTTCATTGTTTTAATGTTTTAAATTAAATTCTGTGCAAAACTTACACATTGAAACTTTAAAGGGACATTACGTAACTATTTTACCTTAAAAACATGAATAAAGGGGTCTTTTTGATTTCCGAGAAGTTTATATGGGTGTGACTTTACCAATTGAAGATGTTAAATGCTGGATGTTGGATAGCATCATGTAACGGATCTGATTATGATGGACAGTCAGACATCTGATATCAAACAAATCATTTGATCATAGTAGAGTCTGACTGCAGCCACTGCAGAGTGCCTTGTAGATCATTGGTTTATGCATGCCCAGTAGTTGTTGTTTTTCACATTTGACTTTTTGTCAAATATTTTAGAGTGTATTGAAGGACGGAGTGAGATAATGCCAAACATGTGTTCAACCATGGAAAAACACAAGCACTTAATAAAGCATCTTTGGTGTGAGAATGAGGCTACCAATCCTGTCCACCATCATCTTATTAGTGTACAGTAATTACACCAAGATACTAAAGTTAATCTGACAGTGATATATTGATGTATGAAGCACCTATAATGAATAACCCTCTGACTTTTTGCTGGCAGCATAACGTTAGAGGTCATCTATTTCCCATCACACCACTGCTCGGTATTAGCCCAATCTCCCTGCCTCCTCTCATTTTCTTACTCTTTAATTAATCATTTTTTAAATAGATCACGGCCACTGAAGATCAGATAACCTTAGACAGATGGCCCCTTTCTTATGTAAAACTATGCAGATAAATGTATTTTCTATTAGCATATATTAAAGTGTCGAAGACAGTGTCAGTGCCTCTCTCTGCTTCTCTTTACTTTCAAGTAAGAGACATACTCTGCTAATTACTTGCAACATTAGGCAGCACATAATGAGGTGACGACTTTTAGTCCCAAAAAAGGGGGAGAGGTAAAATATTGAAGAGAGAGTTGAAGGAAGGCAGCGAAAAAGAATATTGTGATTGATTTGACTGAGGAAATCTCTCATCTGAGCATTGCATATATCAATCCACTTCTTCACAGCGCAACACAGAGAGCACAGACCCCAACTCTAACCTTAACCCGACCATTGTGTTTCCAATGTGTTAGCTAATACCAAACATTCTTAAATAGAGGCCTTCAATTAGATGTCTTCTCTTCTGCTGCTCAGACTTTCTCTTCACTGAAATGCAGTTTTCATGCACTAATTGTTTCCATTTGCTTCTACTGTCACTGTAAAGTTACTCAACACTTCCTGCACAGTGAGTTTGCATTAAAGGCTTTCCGGTTGCTCAAAGGACACAGTCCCTCTTTTTCTGGTATAGGTTTTATTGGGTAACATATGCAGGAAGTGTTGAGTGTCATCGGTGGTAACTTTACAGTGATCGCACAAATGGCAAAATAAAGGTTATGCTGTGGAAATGTACATTTTGCTATTTTCAACTGCAGAGAGAATCAGGTGTTTAAACAGGCATATATTAAAGACAAGCCTTGTTGTATTTATTTAATGTTTCATATTTCATCATCTTTTATTAAGAAGCTTCCATCTCTTCTCATATATTCATGTTTGAATTTGCTATTGGTTATTTTATGTTAATACAAACTCAACAAAACTCCATATTTACATGTTGTCTTGAAAAGGATCTCTGTAGTTTCCATTTCTACAGCAATAGAGTCACCCTCCTGCCCTCACTGCTCTCTAACAGGAATACCTTTCTCTTCTACTGTTCTCTCTGACTTCAGTACGCATATGTACAGGCAACACCTCCTGCACAGATATTTCACATCAAAAGCTTTCCAGCAGCTTCTTATGCTAAATTATTTTTATTTTGAAACATTTTGCAACTCTTGTTTTGAAAATTGTTATATAAATAAATCATTCAGTTCCTTCCACCCTCATCTTTTGATTAATGTTCTGAATGTTTACAACAATTTGATATTGTGTGAATATACAGTAGTATTAGTTATATTTCGTTAGTCAATGACTGCTATAGCTTGATGGATCTCTTTTGTCATGTCAGTTTTTCCAATGGTAGTACACCTCCTCATAACAATCATAAGGGAATCTGAACAAATCCAAAATGTAATTAAAGTCTTTCTTGCTCTAAACAACGTTATTCCAATAAATGATTGTTGCACTGTCCATATCAGCGGCTTAAACACAAGTCTAAAAGATAAACATAATCATCTTTCAAATTGCTTGAGATTTATTTATTATTTCCAAAGAAATTGAACATATGTGCAAACTTCTGAAATTGAGTTTAAACCAAGTTTACCTCTCAAAAATGGCGTACTATACAAAATGGCATTTTCCAATCAGTGTTCCAGCTAGAAATAATGAATGTGTTCCCCATGATTAATTCCCTTATTGTCTTTTATATAATGTCCCATATCAGTCTGCCATTGTCTTTGAATATAATCTGTAGGGTTGATCGAGGGTTTCATACACATTTCCTCCAATAAGGACATAACCTCTCCTCTCTTGTTGGGCTTTCAATGTGAAGGGACCGGGAATTGTTGATTTTCATCGTCGGTAGCTTTAAATCAATCCAAAAATAGCAAAGTAGAAGAATGTGGAATGATTTAGTGAATCACATCGGTATTTCTATGTAAAAGGGAAAGCAGCAGTGTGGTGAGAATGATGACCTGCCCATGTCGTTATCTTTTGTTTTGGCTACATGATCTTGTTGTGATGCTTAAAGCTCCATGCTTTACCCTGATGTTCATCTCAAATAAGGCAATGCATGCTTATAGTAATGAGCCACTGAATGGGCTGCACCTATGATTCAGTGTGTCTGTGATGCCTCTATAATTAGCTGGGCTAAACAGTAGGCTAATGTTGCAGCACTGCTTTCCCAGGTGTCAGGAAATGGACTGGTCAGGCCAGTATTTGTAAGAATCAGCAGAATGATATTAATATAACAAACACTGTAATATCTTCCATCAAGCTTTCTCAAAGTGCACACATTACAACCAAAACTTTCCTGATGATCTTATTGATTCTGTTGGTGTCGACTGTCCTCAACCTGCTGCCCCAGCACATGACCGCAAAGAAGATGACACTTGCTACCACAGACTGGTAGAACATTCGCAGCATGATACTGCAGACCGAAGCCTCCGCAGGAAGTAGTCGGCTCTGGCTCTTCTTGTTCATTGTTTGTTGAGATATTGGGGAGTAATTTATTTGTGTGAGTGGTAGGACTTGTCTTCATTTCCTAAGATTATTTTAACCCTGGTGTTATTCTGGGGCCATTCTGACCCCAAATTAAATCTTTTTCTGTCAACATAAATTTTTTATTCATCAAATGGTCTGAAAATAATGGGGGTTGTTCAATACTATGCTCTTCATGATTAAAATATTTTTTAAGGAATTTGATTGAATTATGTTTTTTTTATCTTACAGTGTGGGGGAATTTACCTGAAAATACCTACAAACGACATACCAAAAGTAAATTATGAGCTGCTCTTCAACCATTTGCACCAGCTGCAAGATTTTGGTCTTATTCAAAACTCTCTTATTTTTCTTGCCAAACAGTGAAGAGTGACTCCAAGTGCTTCTAGCACTGAGTAATAGTGGTCTGAATATACTGAATTTGAAGAAAATACAGTCGGCCTGAAGTTTGTTGTTTGTTTGAAAAAGATGTCTGACAATGGATATAGCTATGACACTCATTGGCTCTTGATGGCTGTAGATAACGCATGTAAGCTCCGATTGGCTCAAATTAAGTGTCAATCGAAAGGTCAGAGTTTGGCATCCGGTTAGCAATTATCAAAATAGCGCTAATAGCGTGATACATGCTGTTTTTAGAGAGTATCATCACAAAAATAAACACATCGATCAGCTGAGATTGCAACAGCTTCATGAGATTGTTCATGGGCTTTTGACGATGTGACGATGTTAATGATGGATATATTCTTTTACTGGAAACGATCTATTGGACCTTTGGCAATGACACAGGAGTGTTTATTTTGGATTATTACTGATTACAGGATTATGATGAGAGTTGGCTCAAAGTTATTATGTTGATTTTGGGTTTGCTTGCTAGTGTTAGATGCCTGCTGTACTTGCTGTTGTAAATGTGATCTGAAAACCGTTTTGCTTACTAAATAGACGAGAATGTAAGCTTTCTCTGAGTATCTGGCATTGTACAACAAAGTACAAGATACAACCTCTCTGAAAATGCACCGAGGGCACAGCCGGCGGGCCGTCCACACGGTAAGAGGTTAATAACTTCTGTTTCCCGCAGCACAAAGTGGTACAATGGGGCAAATTGTCAAACCATACTGCTTTCCAACAGATGAACACCATCCTCTCTGAGTGTCCCTTCATATGCAGTATGGTGGTACTATGGTGACTGTTCCTGTTGCTCCTGTTTTCTCTGGGTCACTCATATGAAGATCAAATGGCCATGAACTGTCCTGTACAGTCTGGGGACATGACAGTGGCAGGGAATGACATAGAAAATGGTTTGCTTGCACCAAAAGTTGTTCATCTATCTGCAGGCCCAAAACTGACATGTACAGCAACATGCCTGTGGACTTTTTCATTTCTTCTGGAGTTATTTCAGTCCAGATGAACTTTCTCCCTCTCTCCAGGCTTTTGGCTGCATTCTTGTTTGTGTATTCAGAGAGGAGTTTGAAAACTGCAGCAGTGGGAATAAATGTCACCTGGTGCTGGGTTTCCCATATTGAGAGGGGGTTGGGCACCTGGGGTGGTTGAGGGACTCCATCATCGGGCTCTGCCTCAGTCTGCCATCTTGTGGTGTGATGTGGTGAGGGGCTTCTGTGTCTGACAGCATCACCAGATAATCCAGCATCCCCACAGCTCCATCTACAGGACTGAATGTGATCTCTGGTGAATCCTCCTCTCCTGCACACAGCCTCTGCTGGGACGCAGGCTACTTGAAGAAGACTGTGGCAGTGGGGTGTGGTTAGGGCGCTGGCTGCTGGGGAGAGACAGGAGTGTCCCAGCTGGAGGCCAGACAGCTGAACGGAATCAGGTAATCAGTCACATAACAAATGCATGGTGAGTTGGCCTGGTTCTGTTCTCTTGCAGTAGGCTGGGTTCCAGAGGAGACGGAGACGCTTGGTGAGCCAAGACGCAGCGCAGCCTGGAGAGCGACGAACAGCAGAGTGACGGACTGAAGAGCGACCTGTTCGTGTGCTTGTGATAAAAAGCTTACCTGTGTGCGAATAAAGCGGTGTGTTTAACCCTATACTCTCTCTCTGTCATCCCTGTAACTGACTGTGGACAAGAGGCTCCACAAGTGGCGCCTGAACAGGGACATGACAGAGGAGGTAGCTGCGCAGAGCCCGTTAGGGCTGATCCTCCAGCATCTGGCGGCAATGCACGAGGGCACCGTGGCACTCCAGCAACAGCAGAGGCAGACGCTCGTAGACCTGGCGGCATACCAGAAGGCGGACCGAGACCTCCTGCAGGGAATGCTCCGGTCATCGGCTGCCCCGGAGGGTGAGTCGGGAGGCGGGCCAGCCCAGCTCCCGCGGGTCGCAGTGCAGAAGATGCCGGCGGAGGACGACCCCGAGGCCTTCCTGGACATCTTCGTGGGCACGGCAGAGGTGTGCGGGTGGCCACAGGCGGAGTGGGGGATATGACTGCTCCCCCTGCTGTCCGGGGAAGCCCAATGGGCCGCCCATACCCTGCCTGCGGCCTTCAGATATGACTACAACCAGCTCCGGAGGGCGATCCTGGACCGGTTGGGCAGCACACCAGAGGGACATCGCCGCCGGCTCCGGAGCCTGCCCTTTGAGGACGCTGGCCGACCCTTCGCCTTCGCCCAGCAGCTCCTCGACTCGGCTAGGCGCTGGCTCCAGGCGGGAGTCAACTCCGTGGAGGACATCGTCGGGCAGGTGGCCCTTGAGCAATTCATCGCCGGACTCCCCCTCTCCTCGGCGAACTGGGTCCAGTGTCACCGTCCGGCCAGCTTTGAAGCCGCCTTCAGACTCGTGGAGGACCACCTCTCCCTGCCCCGGCGGAGCCTGGGGGCCGAAGCCCGGGCCATCTCTCCTCCACAGCTCCGGCCCGTTCCAGCCCCGAGGAGGTTCCGGCCTGCCGTGGGGGCCACTGGCCCTGGCACTACGCCATCCTCCGGGGGTCCTGCCTACACCCCTGGGACAGCTGGACCCCAGTCGCTCCCTAACCCACAGTTTCCTTTGTTTTCCCCTCCACAGGACCCAGCCTACGCGTCTGGTCGCCCGGCACCGCAGAGGGCTCCTCAAATGTCAGGGCTGGGGTGCTGGCGGTGCGGCAAGCTCGGCCACACCCGGCGGGACTGTCCAGTCATGGAGGTGGGGCAGCTGGTCTGGATTGTGGCACCGCCAGACTCCTCCCCCGGTCCGGAAAGGATGTACCGTGTACCGGTATGTATACAGGGGGGTATTCACCAAGCTCTGTGGGACTCGGGATGTACGCAGACTATGGTCCACCAGCGCTTGGTTCGGCCCGGGCGTTGCTGGAGGCGTCGCGGGTGAAGGTGAGGTGTGTGCATGGGGATATTCACGAGTACCCGGTGGTGACCCTGGTAATTTCATTTAAGGGGAAAAAGCATAGAGTTAAGGCTGGAGTTAGTACTCGCCTCACGCACCCCCTGATACTGGGAACGAATTGGCCGGGGTTTGACAAGATAGCGGGGAAGACTGGGGGGGTGCGTTCACGGGCGGTAGGGAAATGTAAGTTGTGTGCGGTGTTCAATGGGGAGACGGAGGTGGCGAACACCGGGGAGGGGAGTGCAGGGCCGGAGGAGGCTTGTGATGAGCTTCCACCATTACGTCCGGTGGAGGACTTTCCCCTCGAGCAGTCTCGAGATGAGACCCTCCGTCACGCGTTCGAGAAAGTAGTGTGTGTGGATGGTACCCCACTACACCCGAACGTCGCACTGACACACCCCCACTTCTCGGTGATTAGGGACAGACTGTACCGTGTGAGCCTTGACACACAGACAGGAGAGTTAAATACCCAGTTGTTGGTTCCGAAAAGCCGCCGGCTCATCATATCCCCATGTCCGGTCATCTAGGGTACGACAAGTCACTCAACCGGATAATGGCCCGATTCTATTGGCCTGGCATTCGCGCGGACGTGAAGCGGTGGTGTGCGTCCTGCCGTGAATGTCAGCTGGTTAACCCGCCGGCCACTCCAAGAGCGCCGTTGCGCCCACTGCCATTAATTGAGGTGCCGTTCGACAGAATTGGTATGGACCTCATCGGGCCATTAGACCGGAGCGCCCGGGGATATCGCTTTGTGTTGGTCCTAGTGGATTACGCAACGCGATATCCGGAAGCAGTGCCGCTGCGTAACATCTCGGCAAAGAGTGTGGCGCAGGCACTGTTCCAGGTCATCTCCCGAGTTGGGATCCCGAAAGAAATCTTGACTAACCAGGGCACGTCCTTTATGTCACGCACTTTACGCGAGCTGTACGGGCTACTCGGCGTCCGCTCCATTAGGACTAGTGTGTACCACCCGCAGACAGACGGGCTGGTGGAGCGGTTTAACAAAACGCTGAAAAATATGGTTCGTAAGCTCGTTCACGAAGATAGTCGCAATTGGGATAAGTGGTTAGACCCTCTGTTTGCAGTGGGCCTCCACGGGATTTTCTCCCTTTGAGCTGTTGTTTGGCAGGAAGCCACGGGGTGTTTTGGACCTGGTTAAAGAAAACTGGGAGGAGGGTCCTAGCACAAGTAAGAATGAAGTTCAGTACGTCCTGGACCTGAGAGCGAAACTCAATTTACTGGGACAGTTATCACGTGAGAATTTACTCCAGGCCCAGGAACATCAGCAGCGGTTGTATAACAGAGGGTCGACACTCAGGCAATTTGCACCAGGAGATAAAGTACTTGTATTGCTCCTACCTCTAGCTCCAAATTACTCGCCAAGTGGCAAGGGCCCTTTGTGGTCACCCGGCAGGTGGGGGACGTCGATTACGAGGTAGTGCGGTCAGACAGGGGGGGGCGACACAAATGTACCACCTCAATCTCTTAAAAGAGTGGAGAAAGGTGGCCTCTGTCTCTCTGGCTACTACGGTGATGGAGAAAGATGAGCTGGGGCCGGAAGTATTAAAAACGGTAAAATCAGCCCCGGTCTTTTGTGACAGCCAGCTTTCACCGGGTCAGAGAGGGGACGTTGCCGCGTTGCAAAGGCTTTTTGCCAATGTGTTCTCCCCCCTGCCCGGGCTCACTACTCTTGCACACCACCACATAGAGACGCCCCCGGGCGTGACGGTACGGTCACGGCCCTATCGGCTGCCTAAACAAAAGAGGAAAATTGTTCAGACGGAGCTTCAGGCCATGCTGGAAATGGGAGTAATAGAAGAGTCCAGCAGTGCTTGGTGTTGCCCCGTTGTGCTGGTCCGCAAGTCCGACGGGTTAATTCGGTTCTGTGTGGACTATTGCAGGGTTAATGAGGTGTCCAAATTCGACACGTACCCAATTCCCCGGGTTGACGAACTCCTGGACCAGTTGGGCACGGCTCATTTTTATACGACACTGGATTTAACCAAGGGTTACTGGCAGATTCCCCTGTCTCCAGAGTCCAGGGAAAAAAACTGGCGCCTACTTGGCGCCTAAGACAAAAAAAGAGGTCAAACGGTCAGGAGGCCGGCTACTATCGTCGGTTCATTCTGGGGTTCGCGGAGCTGACCTACCCCTTGACCAACCTGACCCGAAAGGGTGCTTCAGATCCGGTCCGGTGGACGGAGCCATGTCAGTGGGCGTTTGAGAGGGTAAAGAAAGCCCTCTGTGGGGAGCCACTACTGTTCTCTCCTAACTTTGCGCTCCCTTTTGTTTTGCAGACCGACGCCTCGAACAGCGGGGTGGGAGCCGTTCTATCCCAGGAGGTGGAGGGGGTCGACCGCCCCGTACTGTACATTAGCCGGAAGCTGGCTCAGCAGGAGGTGAACTACAGTACAGTGGAGAAAGAGTGCCTCGCCATACGGTGGGCGGTCGACGCCCTGTGTTATTATCTCCTGGGGCGAAGGAAGCACTGGGGTAGGGGTCTTGGGAGGTGAGGGGAGCACTGGGGTCTCGAGAGGAGAGGGGAGCGCTAGGGTCTAGAGAGGCGAAGAGAGCGCTAGGATCTCGAGAGGAAGAAGGGATTGCTGGGACTGGGGTCTCCAGAGTCAGCAGGGTCTGCAGAGGTCCGGCAGCAGCGGGAACTGGGGTCTGCAGCGGTTCGGCACCAGCGGGAACTGATGTCTGCACAGGTCCAACAGCAGGATCGGGGGTCTGGCGCGGCCCGGGAGCAGGAACAGGAGGCTGTTGCGGTCTGACAGCGGGAACGGGATGCTGTTGCGACCCGGCAGCATGAACGAGGTCTGCCGCGGCCCGGTAGGAGGAACGGGGGTCTGCCGCAGTCTGGGTCTCTTGCGCCGAGACCTGGAAGTCCCCTGAAGACTCCAATGACCTCCCAGGGTCAGGGGCTGGAGCCGGAGGATTGTCGGACTGCAGCCTTATGATCCCCAGGTTCACCCTGTGTGGACTAGCCTGCTGGATGCTCCGGGGCGGAGGCTAGCCGATTCCGAATTAGGCTGGCCATGAGGAGTGTTAATGAAAATCTGAAGCCACCCAGGCAAAAGGCTCTTCAGCCCGGATTGAGCAGCCACTTCTTTGTGCGCCAATCTAATGGCAGCTTGTTTGACCTCCCAACAGAAAGCAATTAGAGCAAGTTTAGCTATACACCACTAAACAAAAGCAGATTAAGTTGCGAAATAAGTACAAATATTATAAATAATAAAATATGTATAATCAATCCGAACGATTGCACTGGACTTTTTAAGTGATATTCAACTGTCATTTTAGCGAAAGTTATGTTTTAAGGTCCTTTGATCAAGAGAAACACACACAGCACACTCTCGCTATTATCATTAGTATACTCGATGTCTATGTGAGAATGGCTAGCAGATACAGCAAATGTGTGCAAGACAGCCACTATCCTTTCCTTTTTTCCGTGTCCTCTATCAAGCAGCAAACATGAAGACAGCTCGGAAATTAAAATGTTTATTTATTATTAAATAAGTATTTCTTTGTTCACTGACAATTTCATTGTTCAATGCAGTGACATTTAGCAGTCATGTCTCTGATTTCAAAGCTTTTCACAGCACACAAACACACCATGCTCAGCAGTAGACATCCAATTGAGTCAACAATTTCCACTTCATTATTATTACAATGTGCAATGCATAGAGCCTGACGAAGTAGATTTCCACCATGTACTGAAATAAATCGAGACCACGCTAAAGCTGTTTGACAATACTAGCTTGTTGTTAAGAAAGGCTCCTGAGCTCTTGGTGTTGCTTGTACCTGGTGTGTAATCCTCTTGTGCTGTCTGTGTGTGTTTTGAAGGCCTTTCTCTTGTTTAATAGGGAGGCTTTGCCAGTCACCAGCGGACAGCAAAGAAAAGAGCTATGAAGATTTCCTCCCTGCTATCGGCTGCAACTGCTGCTGGGTCCAATTTCACCTGCTCTGTTTCCCTGCTGCCCCCATTCAGAAGACATGTGTGCTGTACACAGTGGGAGGATGGAGGCAAAGGAAGAACAACATTAAAAGACATTTGTGAAGCTGTTTTTTTCTGAGGTAGTGAATGAAAGTGAAAGCTTCACCTCCCTTGTTGTGTTTTCTAAAACGAGTGTTGTGGAAGGAGAAGCACAGCAGTGTAACAAGCTTGTAAAGAAGTTGTCTGTTTAGAAAGCCTGTTTTGTAGCTGCACATGTGCTTTCAAGGAACACGTTGCGAGAGATATTTCTCTCTACAGTAAGCCACCCTAAAACATCTGTAGGATCAGGATTACAGGATTCTTCTCAGTTTAACAAAACAATTAACAAAAAACTTAATTAACATCAACAGTTTGTAAAACAGCATGAGTATTGTGTCAGTGAAATGTAGGGGGGGGGCTGTTAGAGTGGTGATAGCAGGTGCTTGGACCCCGTCTCATATTGGAAACAGTGAAGACTTAGTTAACGGTGACAATGATCTCGAACAAGTGGTTTAATCGCCTCAACACAAAAGATAAGGCTGCCGCTACTCTGACCTTTGCACTCCGTGCAGTGTACACTTACACCTGCTAAGGTATTTCCCTTCCCCCACAAGGTACTTTAACTATAGGTATGTTAGGGAAGCACAGCTATTTTCAAAATCATATATAAATAGGGACCATTTTTTCAATTAATTAGAGAGGGTTGCATTTCCAAATGCTACATTGCTATAAGGGGGTGTTATATTTTTACAGTATCAGTAATCAGTAATACAGATAATTGATACTGTATCTGTACATCCACCATGGTTATACTATGAACATGAACTATTAATAACTAATGCAGCATAATTATGAAAAAACTGCAGATTTGCCAAATTGTGGAGAAATGTAAGCTAAAAGAGACTCAAAGTACACTCTACTGACCTGGAGGTTCAGGTGCATCAATCACAACATCCCTGGTATGTCCTGGGACCTTTGTTGCATGCCAATCAAGGCACAGATGAAGAAATCTGTTATTTTGTACCGGAACATGGAGATTAAACCTCTTGATGAGTAAGGATAGACTTTATGTGTTTTGTATTTATAGTAATTTAAATTGATCTTGAAAATCCTTTTAGCCTAGCGGCATGGCTCAGGTGACGTCTGATTGGTTGGTCCACCACTTTGGTCCAGACTGAGACATCTCTTAGCATTAGAAGGATGGATATCATATCTTTTACTGGCCTTCATGTTCCCCAGACGATGACTCCTCCTAGCTTTGCTGATGCCCTGACTTTGTGTATGTTCATTCTAAAGTTATGAGACAGTGTCACTGGAAAAAATAAAGCGGTTTAAAATTATATCTTATCCTGCCGTAGTATCATTGTCAAAATGTAATGCCTGTCTTAGCTGTCCTCCTCCTACATGTGGCCACGTGGGAGGCTTTTCTGGCTCTTTAATCTTGTTCATATCATGACTTCAAAGATCCAAGGGGGCACAAGACATACTTCACACAACCAGTTCACTTGAACAGGGCAGAAAGCTAAGATCAGGCCTTTGTGTTTCCTTCCCCCATCTCAGGAACCATCTCTTTTCTGAGCACGCCTCACAGAGTCGCTGATAGAAGTACTGAAGCATGCTAAGTCTGGACTCTCTGAGACTGTCAAGCATGAAACGGGATTATTAGCATTTTGGCACTATGTGTACACACTGGCTTTTTGGCCATATCAGCACTGGAGCAGATAGGTTAACAACTGAGCTAGGGAGACCGACTGAGAGCCAATGAAGCATCCCCCCCCCCCCCCCCCCCCCGCGCATTCACTGAGTCCATGTATCTGTCCTCATATCCAACCATCTGCCTATGCATCGCTCCATGTCGCTGCTTCACCTCCTCCATCTGCTCGGTGGTATTGATTTAAATGAAGCCTGTTCAATTTTCAGTTCATCTCTTCATGTTGTGCCTGGACTGGAGAGTGTATAGAACAACATAGCCTAAATTATTAATGATCAAACATTTAATACATCTTTTTAGAAATATGATTTTTGCAGTTTACAGTCATACCAGCATATATATATATATATATATATATATATATATATATATATATATATATATATATATACATAGAGTACATATATTTATATATATACATATACAGTACATATAGTAAATATATTTATATATATATATATATATATATATACATACATACATACAGTACATATATAAATACAGTACATATATATACATACATTACATATATATATATATATATACACATACATATATATATATATATATATAAACATATATATATATATATATCAAATCTGATTTTTTAAAACTTATTTGACTAATATTTCAGAGTTATATATTGTTATATATTTTTGCTGAAGTATTTTTTGGACAGTAACATAAATACAGCTGTTTATGGAAGAAAATTGTTTTTGAAATGCTCTCTGCCTTAAGATTGTTTCCCTTTTATAAGAAGGGCATCACACCTCTGTCACTTCTGTTTATGTCCATATTAGTGATCTGTGCTGCTCAGCTGCTCCAGATTGTTGCCTCTTAAACAAATGACTGCCAGTTCAATTCCAGCCAGGGATGATTATTCAGATTAGATGCTGGGTGTTGAGGTAAATATGCATTCTTCATGTGTTATCTAGTGTCTCAATAACATTGTTTAATATTCAATATCACCTAAATTCCATGGTCTCATGCCACCATCTTGTGTCCTGAAGTGTCCGGGCACTAAAGGCATTGTTCAGTCCTGTTCTTCTCTGTGTGTCGTGTTCTCTGTAACCAGAGTCACCTCAGAACTTAGCTTCTGCTTTCTTACTGTACACGTTTACTGTTACACCATAAAAAAAAGATTCATGTTGAATAATAATAAATTATGTGAAACTCATTTTAAAATTCAATTCCACCACTTTAAGATATTGTACAGTATAAATATTAGTATTGGCAAACTATTAATGTAAATTTTGACATTGTTCGTGTGTGTGTGTGTGTGTGTGTGTGTGTGTGTGTTACAAAACTCACTGGACAACTCCAAATAAAAGGTGGATTTATTGTCAAAAACTTCTATGTAAACATACACAAGGTAGAGGTAACAAGATCAGGCTAATTAAAACCAGGCTACACAGGAAATTGTGTGTGTTTAGCTCTCTGCTAACTACTATGTCCATATATTATGTTTTTTTTTCCATTTTAACTATAGAAGCTGCAGAAAGTCTAGCTGCTTTAAAAGAGGATTGAAGAATAAAAGAAACCGTAATCATCTTCACGGCTATCTGGTCCATTAACCTGTTCTACTGCAAATCATGTGCAATGCATCTGGATAATGACATCAATGTAGAACAGTGTAGTGTGCCAACCAGCCCAGTTATTCCCTAATCATAAAAGTGTAAGTATTTAACAACAATCTTCAGTCATTTCACAGTCATCCAGCCTCACGCTCACACTGCAGACCCTGTAACGTCAGTGAGACCATTTACTTCCACGTTACCGTTCACTTTTTTACCACTTCATTAAGGTTTATTTTAGCTTGAATCACCACTGAACATGTTACCTACTTCTGTGGATCTCCACTGACCCCTGCAGGTCACACATCAGACTTTACTGTACTGTGGTGTTCTCTGTATGAAACTTTCTGCTTCAGTATGAATACATACTTGTCAACATTGGAATTTCAAAATAAGGGAAATTATTTGGTGGACTCCGCCCATATTTTAACAGCTCTCAGCCCCCCAGCCCCTACCCATATAATGTAAATGTAAACACATAAGGGACGGGTATACAGGACTGTCTCAGAAAATTAGAATATTGTGATAAAGTTCTTTATTTTCTGTAATGCAATTAAAAAAACAAAAATGTCATGCATTCTGGATTCATTACAAATCAACTGAAATATTGCAAGCCTTTTATTATTTTAATATTGCTGATTATGGCTTACAGCTTAAGAAAACTCAAATATCCTATTTCTAAATATTAGAATATCATGAAAAAGTATACTAGTAGGGTGTTCAACGAATCTCTTGAATCGTCTAATTAACTCGAAACACCTGCAAGGGTTTCCTGAGCCTTGAAAAACACTCAGCTTGGTTCAGTAAACTAAATCACAAGTATGGGGAAGACTGCTGATCTGACTGCTGTCCAGAGGACCATCATTGACACCCTCCATCAGGAGGGTAAGACACAAAAAGAAATTTCTCAAAGAGCAAGCTGTGCACAGAGTGCAGTTTCAAAGCACATCCACAAAAAGTCTGTTGGAAGGGTGAAATGTGGCAGGAAACGCTGCACAACCAAGAGAGATGACCGCAGCCTTAACAGCATTGTGAAGAAGAGTCGCTTCCAGAATTTGGGGGAGCTTCAAAGACAGTGGACTGAAGCTGGAGTCCAGGTATCAAAAGCCACTGTTCACAGACGTGTCCGGGAAATGGGCTACAATAGCCGTATTCCCATGGTCAAGCCACTTCTGAACTCAAGACAACGGAAGAAGCGTCTGACTTGGGCTATGGAAAAGAAGCACTGGACAGTTGCAGAGTGGTCCAAAGTCCTCTTTTCAGACGAAAGCAAGTTTTGTATTTCATTTGGAAGTCAAGGCGCCAGAGTCTGGAGAAAGGCTGGAGAGGAGCAAAATCCAAGTTGCTTGAAATCCAGTGTGAAGTTCCCACAGTCAGCGATGGTTTGGGGAGCCATGTCAGCTGCTGGTGTTGGTCCACTGTGTTTCATCAAGCCCAGAGTAAATGCAGCTGTGTACCAAGAGATTTTAGAGCACTACATGCTTCCGTCTGCTGAAAAGCTCTATGGAGATGAGGAATTCATTTTCCAGCATGATCTGGCACCTGCCCACAGTGCCAAAACCACCAGTAACTGGTGTACTGACCATGGCATTACTGTCCTCGATTGGCCTGCCAATTCCCCTGACCTGAACCCCATAGAGAATATGTGGGGTATTGTGAAGAAGAAGCTGAAAGACACCAGACCCAACAATGCTAATGAGCTAAAGGCCGCTATTGAAGCATCCTGGGCATCCATAACACCTCAGCAATGCCACAGGCTGATTGCCTCCATGCCACGCCGCATTGATGCAGTAATCCGTGCAAAAGGATTCCCAACCAAGTACTGAGTGCATTAATGGACATTTTCAAATGTTTGATTTTGTTTTGCTGTTATAAATCTTTTTTTTTTACTTGGTCTGAGGAACTATTCTAATTTTTTGAGATAGGATTTTTGAGTTTTCTTAAGCTGTAAGCCATAATCAGCAATATTAAAATAATAAAAGGCTTGCAATATTTCAGTTGATTTGTAATGAATCCAGAATGCATGACATTTTTGTTTTTTTAATTGCATTACAGAAAATAAAGAACTTTATCACAATATTCTAATTTTCTGAGACAGTCCTGTAGGCCTATACATTCAGGAAATACATGTTTATGTAAAGTATGTATTACTTGTACAGACATGTTTATACAATTTATGTATTTTATTTATTAGTTAATATCATCAATTTATTTGATGATTGATGAGTTGTGTGGCTTTTGTTTCCCCTGATGAGTAGCCTACTTCCATGCGATGGCAGAGTCGGGAAACATGTCCGCTACACTGCGACTGAAATCATCGCAGAAGCTGAAGGCTATACTATTTTTGGGGCAAAGCATTGACATCTTTCCCTCAGCTTTGGTCACTTGGTCTGCCTCTGACACAGTTCTTGTCACAAATGAAGTCATTGACAGTGTATGTGTTTGTGCATCTTGGGCGTGCTTGTGCTTGGACGATTTTTCATGCTGGCGAACATCGCTTTTTCCGCCATATGCAAAGCTAACATCTGAATGGCACACTTTACAAAAAGCACAAGGTCTCCATCCATTTGTCTAGTTACTTGCATAAAGTGTTAACTTTTTTGGCAGGTACAACTCCATCTATCTCCCATTCACTGTGACTCTCGTCCATATGTTTTCGTCTTCTTCTTCTGTGTTATTGTTCCTGTTTTCTTCTTTTGTGTTTACTGGCGGATAACGTTTTTCAGCTAATGTTAAACATAATATTGCCACCTTCTCTATCGGAGGCCACTTTACCACTGTACACTTTTTTTTTTAAATACGGGATGATTACGGGGAAATATTTAAACGGGAGGAAATGGGATAGAAGGAAAAATACGGGATAATCCCGGGACAAACGGGAGGGTTGACAGGTATGGTATGAATATCTCCCAGCATCATCCTGTGTTAATGAACTTCTCCTCACCATCTGCTTCTGTACCTCCCTCTGGCTTTTAACCATGTGTAATTTCAATTCAAAGTACTTACTTTAAGCAAAAGTACTGACAACAATTTAAAGAAATGCTTAATCCTAATTCAATAAACGTATTTTAGTGGTCAGTGGAGAACATAGTTGACTGCACATGTATCTCCTATATATACACAACATGTGGTCCAGCAGCTAATCTGTATGAATTGAGTTTTCAAAAGAAATACACCAAAGGTATGGTAGTTAATGAATGCTGAACCTACTAGCGAAGTGCAGAGCAGCAGGACAGCATGGCGAGTGTAATCTATGTGTTGAGCCACAAGAAAAGTTGCATTACTCGGTTTCCATTGCTCCCCTCGTGCTTCTTTGTACTTCTCCTCGTGCTACCTCGAGTCTTCCCCGGTTTGTGTTTTCTGTCACGATGTGATACAGGGGAGGACCCAAATACAGACTCAGCTCTGACAAGAACGCCGCTACTTCCCTTCTGATGGACCAAAAGCGCTCCAACACCCTGCCTTTGCTGAGCCATCTCACATTGTTGTGCTGCAAAAGATCATCAGCATTTGCATCAACTTCTCTGAGGAATTCCCTGAGCATGCGATGCTCATAGGAAGAGGATTCCCTGAGAACATTTATAATTTTTATCATTGTGTTCATCACATCAGCATGCTCATCTGACAGGGTGGCGCACAGGAGAGATTGATGAATTATGCAATGGTAAGAGATGAGCTCAGGATTGTCCTCTTTCATTCTTGCCACAGCTCCTATCTCAGTCCCTATCATGGCAGGGGCTCCATCTGTGGTTTTTGAAACCACTTGTTTTGGCTCTATTCCTCGCTTTGTCAACATCTCATTAATAGCCAGGTAGATGCCCTCTCCTCTTGTACTGGTCTGAAGGGGAGTAACACCTAACAGGTCTTCACAGAACACTTTGTTGTCTTTGTTGAAGAAACATACATAAACTAACAGCTGAGCATTGTCAGAAACATCAGTGGACTCATCTACAGCTAAGCCTACTCACGGTGCCTTATGAAGGGCTTTATCCAGCTGGGCTAGCACATCTTGGGTTAATATTTCACTTTTCTTTGTGGCTGATGATGCTGACATGGATATTTGCTTTATTTTGTCACAAAGCTCTTCTTTTTGTTTTTCCTCAAGCAAAGTTTCAGCTACTGCAGTCATGCACTCCTTGACAACCCCTCCATCAGTAAATGTTTTTTTGTGTTGACCCAAAATCCAACCAGCTCTGAGGGAACATTCATGAGCAAGTTATTGGGCAGTGAATGAATGGGTCAGGATCCTGGTGGATTGATTATATTGGGCTCTGAGACTGCTTATTTTATGTGACCTCACTTCAGATTTGACTGGGTGTGTTTGGTCAAAAACTTTGTGTTTTGCCTCACAGTGGCGTTTACTTTTAATGAGCGCCACAGTCTCTGAACATATGAGACACACTGGTTTTGTGCTCCCAGTTGGAAGGATAAACATAAATGAGTCTGTCCATTCTGGGTTGAAAACTCTGTTTTCGCTGTCCAATTTTCTCTTCTTAGAGAGCGCCATGTGTGGTTATTTGTCTCTCCTTGTCTGCCACTCACTTGTCTTTTTGTCTGTATTTCTGTCTCTGTCTGCCGCTGACTCGTCTTTTTGTCTGTATTTCTGTCTCTGTCTGCCGCTGACTCGTCTTTTCGTCTGTATTTCTTCCCTGTCTCCGGCTCACTTATCTCTCAGTCTTCTCTCCCTGCTAACTTGTCTAATCACTAATCGCCTCTGGCCTCTCATCTGTCTGTATTCAGAGTCGCAATGTTTGCCGGTTGGAATTTGATTGGCTGAGGAGCATCACGTGACATGTCTTAACTTGCATGCAATTGGTCTGTGAGTTTCCTGAACCGCTAAACCAGTGCCGTAAAAACGAAAAAAGCTGCGCCGGTTAAAATAGAAACGACCCGTCAAAATTGAAAATCCCTTAATAATTTATTGATTATAGGTCCGGGTCCGGATAGGTCGGCGTCTGGGTCCGGACCCGGACTGCGGTCCGTCAGTTAGTGACCCCTAGTGTAGACGGACCACATAGCTGACCAGGAGACCGACAGTCTCGAAGGCTTCATAGGGAGCTTCATACCCAAGCCTTGGAAAATCTGTCCACGATAGTGAGAATGACTGTGTTACCTTGGGAAAGTGGCAGACCAGTAATAAAATCCAAACCTATGTGACTCCACGGGCGACTAGGTACTGGGAGGGGCCGAAGCAAACCGGTAGAAGCCTGGTGGGAGGCCTTGCTGCGGGCGCACGGGAATCAAACTCCATCGAAGAACACCAGAAGTGACGCCGAAGTAGGGAAAGTGTCCGGTTAACCCCTGGGTGGCAGGCAAAACGAGAGGCATGAACCCACTGAAGAACCTGGGAGGGCACAGAATCGGTAACAAACAGACGGTTATTAGGACCATTACCAGGATCAGGTTGATCCTTTTGAGCATTCCTGATAACTCCCTCTATCTCCCATGTAACAATGCTCACTATGCTGGAAGATGGAAAAATAGTATCAGGAGCGACCAAATCCTGGTCAATGGAAAACAGTCTGGACAAGGCATCAGGTTTACCGTTCTTGGAACCTGGACGAAAAGTCAGTGTGAAATTGAACCTGCCGAAGAACAATGCCCAGCAAGCTTGCCAGGAATTTAGTCACCTTGGCGGATTGAATGTTAGCCAGGTTCCTGTGATCCGTCCAGACGACGAACGGCTGCTCGGTCCCCTACAACCAGTGTCTCCACTTCTCCAACGCAAGCTTGACCGCAAGTAGTTACATGTTGCTGACATCATAGTTCTGTTCAGCCCCAGACAGGCGTCTGGAGAAAAAGGTGCAAGGATGGACCTTCTGGTCCATGGTAGAGCATTGGGACAGAATTGTCCCTACTCCGGTGCTGGAGGCATCCACCTCGACGATGAACTGCATAGTTGGGTCGGAATGAATGAGGACCGGAGCTGACGTAAACCGTCTCTTCAGCTCTATAAATGCAGCCTCAGCCTGAGGAGTCCATCAGAAGGATGCTGCCGGGGATGTGAGTTGATTGAGAGGTCCGGCAACCCGGCTGTAGTCCCTAATGAACCGGCGATAGTTTGCGAAACCCAGGAAGCGCTGAAGCTGCTTCCGAGTGGTAGGTTGGGGCCACTGAGCCACTGCTTGAACCTTCTCTGGATCCATCCTAACCAGCCCCCTCTCGATAATGTACCCCAGGAAGTCCACCGAATCCACATGAAACTTGCATTTCTCGGCCTTCACAAACAATTTATTCTCCAGGAACCTTTGGAGAACTTGTTGCACGTGTTGTATATGCTCCTCCAAAGTGCCGGAAAAAATCAGAATGTCATCCAGACAACAAAACAAACCAAAAACAGAACGATTCAGCAGGTCTCGGAGGGCATTATTCACTAGAGCTTGGAAAACGGCGGGGGCATTGGTGAGTCAAAATAGCATCACAAGGTATTCAAAACGACCATGGGGGGTGTTGAATGCCGTCTTCCACTCATCCCCCTGCCGTATGCGGACCAAATGCTAAGCGTTCCTGAGGTTGAGCTTGGAGAAGACGGTAGCTCCATGTAATCGGTCGAAGGCTGAATTGATGAGGGGCAGGGGATACTTGTTCTTAATAGTGATGTTGTTTAGACCCCGATAATCGATACATGGCAAAGCGATTTGTCCTTCTTAGCCACAAAAAAGAAGCCTGCTCCCACAGGGGATGAAGATGGTCTTATGAGACCAGCCGCGAGAGAGTCCAGGATGTAGGCTTCCATGGCCTTCCACTCAGGTCGGGACAGGTTGAATAGCCGGCTTGAAGGTAGGGGAGAGCCGGGAGCGAGTCTGTGCCTGCTGGGTCCATGTTGGCCAGATTGTTCTGTTATGGGTACGTCCAGGGGAGACCCAGACACCAGAATCTAGAAATAGAGTATATTAAAATAGTTTATTATAGGAGTCTTCCCCAGTGAACAAATGGTGAGAGAAAATGGCAAAGCAGGCAGGCAGGCAGGCAGGTAGGCAGGCAGGCAGGCGGGTAGACAGACAGGCAAACAGAGGAGTTGAACGACAAGGTATGTAGTGATCCTGAGAAGAGCAAGAAGTCTGGTTACACACAGAAAGCAAGGTAAACTCAGATAGCATCTCACTGAGCTGCCGAGATCAAAGCTACCTGGGTAGTTGAAACAACAATCTGGCAATGAGTAGCTGGAAGACCAGGGTAGATAAACTGTGCTGGGATGAGTTGATTGTAGACAGGTGAGCAGACTGGAGTTGATGAGTTGAATGAGATCAGCTGCTGAAGTCTTAGGCCGCGGCCATGCCACATACACACACACACACACACACACACACACACAAAGAGACAGGGAAAACATGGACAGGGAAACACTAGGGATACAGATGAGACCGTGACACTATAGTTGGCTAAAACCTCTGGATCAAGACTGGCTTTTTAACCTCTTACCATGTGTACAATCACAACAGCAGGTAAAAGAAGTGTCAATCGAAAGGTCAGAGTTTGGCATCTGGTTAGCAAGCATCAAAATATCGCTAATAGCTTGATATATGCCTTTATCATCGCGAAAATAAAAACATCGATCAGCTGATTTCAAAGATTGCAACAGCTGTTCATGGGCTTTTATCAATGTGACGATGTTCAAGATGGATATATTTTTACTGGAAATGATCTATAGGACCTCTGCAATGACACAGGAAGTGTTTTTTATTATTATTACTGATTACAGGATTATGATGAGACTTCATAGGTGAGTTGGCTCAAAGTTATGGGTTTGATTGTAAGTTTGCTTGCTTGTGTGAAATGCCTACTGTACTTGCTGTTGTGATTTTGATCTCAAAACTTTTTTGCTCACTAAATAGTCGAGATTCTAAGCTTTCGAACAATATGTGGCATTGCGTAACAACTCCATCATGGCGGACTGTAAACAACACAGGGCAAGATACAACCTCTCTGAAAATACAAAACTATCAAGGACCATCCACCCGTTAAGAGGTTAAAGAATAAACTCTATTGCATTGACCTTTGTTAATCTCCGGTGAATTTCCTTTTGTACATTTAAATTTACATTGACTCCAATAGCTATTTAATTGTACTAAAGTTAAGGTGTTGGCAAGAAGGTCCGGACTCACAGGAAGTCCATACATCCATCGTCTACCACTTCGGGTCGTGGGGCAGCAGAAAGGAAGCCCAAACTTTCCTTCTCCGGGCCACATCCGCCAGTTCCAACTGGGGGATCCCGAGGCGTTCCCAGGCCATTAAGGAGATATAATCTCTCCACCGAGTCCTGGGTCTTCCCCGGGGTCTCCTCCCTGCTGGATGTGCCTGGAACACCTCCCTAGGGAGGAGCCCAGGTGGCATCCTTACTAGATGACCAAATCACCTCAACTGGCTCCTTTCAACGCAAAAGAGCAGAGGCTCTCACGGATGGCTTAGCTTCTCACCCTATCTCTAAGGGAGACGCCAGCCATCCGCCTGAGAAAACCTATTTTGGACGCTTGTACCCGCGATCTCGTTCTTTCCGTCATGACCCAGCCTTCATGATCATAGGTAAGGGTAGGAACGAAGATTGACCGGTAGATCGAGAGCTTTTTCTTCTGGCTCAGCTGTCTTTTCGTCACAACGGTGGGGTAAAGCGACAGAAGAGCATTATGTGGAAAGACTAACAAATATTAAATTTTAATAGCATATGCCAGAGTTGGTTCATGTACATTCTGACTGAACCCAGTTGAATCTAATAATGAGATAAGCGCAGTATTAAGGATGTTACTATCACTATCCACATGAATATTAAAGTCACCTACAATAATTACTAAGGACTAAACTCCATAAGAATTGTTAGAATTCAGATAATAATTCAGAACATCGACTAGTCCAGCTTTAGATGACAAAGATCTGATCTGAAAAGCGCCCACATTTAACTAAATGTGTGTTCTATGTAGTTGCACTTTTGCAGCGGTGGTGTTAATTTTTATTAGGTTTTTTTGTACAACTCCACTTCTGTTTACCATTGATTTTATTAATTTCAGCGGTCGTCGGGCAGACACAGTCACTATGGTGATTTTGAGCGGGTGACGGAAGCACAGAGAAGTGTGTAAAACTCTGTCTCCTGTCATTAACTCCGGGTTGTCATGGATTAGGTTCAGTAATAAACTTTGTAACCCCTCATCATTATCTGGACACCTCCAGCGACGGAAAGATGACATCACTTGTTAGATTTGGCAGGGAACCAGAGAATACTACGGAGTCCGACATTGTCATTGCATATCTACACACCGCTCCACATTAATTTTTGTGCACTCCGATTGACGTAATCAGGTGTCATCACCACTGTTGAGGAAAAAGATGAAGAACTCAGAGCTTGAATGTCGAATCAAAACAGCAATCTTCTAGTTAAATCCATATATTTATTAACGTGATAAGTCAAACAAGGAAAATACTTCTCAGCTGAGAACACTAATCACATTACCGTTTCCACAGACTGAATGGCTAAGAAACCCCCAGGTTGCTGTCTGACGGCTCTGCTCAAGTGTGTACAAAGGATCGTGAAATACATGGAAAAGGCGTTGACCTTCTCCTCATTGGTCCCCGTTGGCGCCAACACGCTCCTTGGTCAGCAGTCAGGAAGTGATCGCTGTTCTCTTAAAGGGAAAGTGTTCCTACTGTGTTTACATTCAATATTGTGCTCGTAATACATTCAGTGCAGAAAATATATAATAGTGCAGAAATACATATTGATTGAGTTAGACAAATACATATGATAGTCTTTCAAGTGTGGATTAATACAACCAGGAGTAATTTACTTCACAATTCCCCCTTTACACACCATTTATGGTGTGTATAATATCCAGTAAACATAAGGCACCAAGTGGTGCACAAATTCAGCATATAGTATACAAGAATGAATTCTTAGTGCTCTGGTTTTTATTTCAATCATAAAAAGTACCTTTGGTAGAAAATATCAACTTTAATAAAGAATACCTTCAGTATAACAAGAAAGAACTTCACTTTTTATTCCAGTATAAAGACAATTAGCTTCAGTATAATAAATAATAATTTAATAATAATGATAATTTATTAATAATAATAAAACACTTCCAGTAAAAGACTGTAAATATCAGTAAACTTTTAACATCAGTAGAAGACTGTAGATATCAGTAAACTGTTAATGTCTGTATAAGACTGTAATATCTATATACGACTGTGAGAGACTGTGACTACAGTATAATCAGTGGCTTAGGTATGGCAGCAATGAACACTTTGTGGAGTTATTCACACAAAATCATCTTCCTCCAGGCTGTCTTGTTCCTGCCCTATATCATAGTCTATAACAGGGGTCGGGAACCTATGGCTCGCGAGCCATATATGGCTCTTTCGATAATGCAATATGGCTCGTTTAACATTTTTTAACATGATTAACAAGTAATAAATAATTATATTATGTCATTTTAAAGTAAAAACATTTAGCAGCGGATTTGTTTTTAGTTCTCCCCTCTCCTTTCCTCCGCTCTGTCTCTGGCTGTAGGTGAAGGTGTGTTCACGCTTGTGTGCGTAGGGGGCGGAGCCCCGCCCTAAGCGAAACCGAGCAGAGGAGAAACTGCACAAAGCAAGCAGTAGACCGGGGGTGTCAAACTCAATCACAGGGAGGGCCAAACACGGTCCACATTTATTGAATAGGATACACATATTGGATAAAGTGCAAAAAGATATGGAACATATTTAAGTCAACTGCAAACGGATTGCTGAGCAGTTCATTTAAATTTCTGAGCTGCAAAGTCGGCAAATGCGCTCAGTTTATGAGCAGAATGCGCGGTGGAGATGGTTTGTCAGTGTTTGGAAACACGCAGTGACCAAAGTTTCCTTCTGCATCAGAGTCTCCCACAGAAAGCTCGGCTTAGAACGCTCTCACTGCATCACACATGTCCGTGATCACACGGCAATGAAGCTGCAGGTTTAACAGTGAGATGCTTCGTTATGTCGCACAAACAGTCCAGCTCACATCGCCACTTTCGTCCCAGAGATCTGTGGTGTCTTTCCCTTTGCTTTCCAAAAACTTTCATTTCATTCACACATTTAGATACTTCCTCAAATGTCTTTTCCCGTGGTTGTGCCATGCATTGATGTAATTACCAAAACCGGTGGGCCAGTTATGACAGACATATGATATTTTCTCGCGAGACGGATATAATTGCCTTGAGTTTGACACCCGTGCAGTAAACACTGAAACGTGCACATAAATTAGATAAATAACGTAAGCGTTTAGTTTATTTAAGAAAAAAAGCACATGTTCAATGAAACACTGATAATGCTATTAGTAATCGGAGACGTGTTATTCTTAAAAAATGCACGCATAAAGTTGCATTCAAATTTATATATTTTTATATATGGCTCTCAAGGAAATACATAAAAAAATATTTTGCTTTTATGGCTCTCCCAGCCAAAAAGGTTCCCGACCCCTGGTCTATAAGTAACTTGGTTTCCTCTTGCATAAAAAATTGACCTTTCTCTGTCTCTCTCTCTTTGGTCAGGGCAGTGGTGATCAGTCTAGTGGTCAGGGTGCGGATACATGGAATGCAACAGCATCCACACAGGATTAATATACCTATCATTATCGGTATGATCAACAGAATACTCAACATCAACATCTTATACTGACCAAACCAATGCTCCATGGAGCCTATGAAGTAATTTTCTACCCCACTGTTTGATGCTAGCTCTTTGCTGAGTCTGTTGAGTCCTTCCAAAGCTCTGGTAATGGATCCATCTGGGGCTGTGTTATTTGGGATGAAAGTACAACAAATAGATCCAAACAATTTGCAGACACCCCCTTTTTCAGCTAGCAACATGTCTAATGCAATTCTGTTCTGTTGTGTCATCAGGCTAGTCTTCTCTAATTGCTCATGCAGTCCAGTGACAGTATCTCTGGTGAAGTTCACAAATCTCTACTACGTGATATGTGGCACGGCTTCAGTCAACAGTGCATACCATTGTTGCTGTTCTTTCTTGAGAGCACAATATGCAGCCACACACTGAGGTCCTATATAAATGCCTTTGACCATCAATTGCTCTCTCATTCTGTCTTTTTCTTCTTGCCAGGCTCGTTGGTACTGGTAAGTAGTTGTAGGTGCAATGCAGAGGGTCAAGTGGAGGACCATATGGACCCAAAGTGTTGATCCAGGGTTTCCTTTCCATGTAAGTCTTCTGAACTCCTGGAGCATCTTGTTCATCAGTTAACAGGCGGTTCCAGTACACTGTTGTTGTGATCTCTTCCATTTCTCGATTTGGGCTGGCAGCTATTACCATAATTCTTTGATCATCCTGGTAATGTCCATGCATTGTCCTGGAAACTGTATGACCAACCCATCACAGGAACACATCATTTATGCTCCCTGTGTCCACCATCAACTCCATCTTTTCTCCTTCAAATTTCAAATCAAATCAAATTTATTTGTATAGCCCAATATCACAAATTATACATTTGTCTCAGTGTGCTTTACAGACTGCACAGGTTACGACACCCTCTGTCCTTAGACCCTCGCATCGCACAAGAAAAAACTTCCTAAAAGAAACCTCAGGGAGAGCAACTGAGGAGGGATCCCTCTACCAGGATGGACAGACGTGCAATAGATGTCGTATGTACAGGATAAACAACATAGTACAAATACAATCCATGAATCCATGTCAAAAAGGCTTCCCGGTGTCCAGCAGGATTCAGGGCAGCAGGCGCAGCCACGATTCCTGACTCTGACGTAAACTTTATCAGTGGCAACCTGCCACATGAGAGACAGACACTCCGGGGATGATACCCCGGATGGTGAGTTAGTAACATACATTTACATAAATGCATACAGATAGAGAGGGAGAAGAAGAGAGGGGAGGGGAGGAGAGAGGAAGAGAAGGAAGAGAGCAGGGAGGTGTCCCCCGGCAGTCTAAGCCTATAGCAGCATAACTAGGGGCTGATCCAGGGCAAACCTGAGCCAGCCCTAACTATAAGCTTTATCAAAAAGGAAAGTATTTAGCCTACTCTTAAATGTGGAGAGTGTGTCTGCCACCCGAACACAAACTGGAAGCTGGTTCCACTGGAGAGGAGCTTGATAGCTGAAGGCTCTGGCTCCCATTGTACTCTTAGAGACTCTAGGAACCACAAGTAACCCTGCAGTCTGGGAGCGTAATGCTCTAGTTGGTTTATAAGGTACTATGAGATCTTTAAGATATGCTGGAGCCTGACCATTAATTGATTTGTAAGTCAGGAGAAGGATTTTGAATTATATTCTGTATTTTACCGGGAGCCAGTGCAGTGCAGCTAATACAGGAGTAATATGATCCCGTTTCCTTGTTCTAGTCAATACACGTGCCGCTGCATTTTGGATCAACTGAAGAGTCTTAAGCGACTTTTTGGGACAACCTGATAACAATGAGTTGCAGTAATCCAGCCTTGAAGTAACAAATGCATGGACTAGTTTTTCTGCATCATTTTGAGACAGGATGTGTCTTATTTTTGCAATGTTACGTAGATGAAAGAAGGCAGTCCTTGAGATTTGTTTTATGTGGGAGTTAAACGACAGATCTTGATCAAAGATGACGCCAAGATTCCTTACAGTGGTGCTGGAGGCCAAGTTAATGCCATCCAGAGCTTCTATGTCATTAGAAAATGCGTTTCGGAGGCGTTTAGGGCCAAGTATAATAACTTCAGTTTTGTCTGTGTTTAACATCAAAAAGTTGCTAGACATCCAAGTTTTTATGTCTTTAAGGCATGCTTGAAGTTTAGCCAATTGATTGGTTTCGTCTGGTTTAATTGATAGATATAATTGGGTATCATCCGCATAACAATGAAAGTTTATAGAGTGGTTCCTTATAATATTGCCCAAAGGAAGCATATATAAGGTGAATAGAATCGGTCCAAGTACAGAACCCTGCGGAACTCCAAGACTGACTTTGGCTGTCATGGAGGATTTATCGTTAACAAGTACAAATTGAGATCGCTCAGATAAATAGGACTTGAACCAGCTTAGTGCGGTTCCTTTCATGCCAACACAATGTTCCAGTCTTTGTAGTAGAATGTCATGATCAACAGTGTCGAAAGCAGCACTGAGGTCTAACAAGACAAGAACTGAGACAAGTCCTTTGTCTGATGCCAATAGAAGGTCATTGGTAACTTTCACCGGTGCCGTCTCTGTGCTATGATGAACTCTAAATCCAGATTGAAAAACCTCAAATAAACTATTATTATGTAAAAAGTCACACAACTGTTTTGTGACTGCTTTCTCAAGGATTTTAGCGAGAAAGGGAAGGTTAGATATCGGCCTATAGTTGGCTAAAACCTCTGGATCAAGACCAGGCTTTTTAAGAAGTGGTTTTATTACAGCTACTTTAAAGGATTTTGGTAAGTAGCCAGATAATAGAGACAGGTTGATCATATTTAATAACGAAGTGTTAATTAAGGGTAAAACTTCTTTAAACAGTTTAGTTGGAATCGGGTCTAAAAGACAGGTTGATGGTTTAGACGATGAGATTGTTGAAGTTAGTTGGTTAAGGTTGATTGGAGTAAAACAGTCTAGATATATTTCAGGAGTTACAGATGTTTTTAAAATTCCAACAGTTGAAGTTAAGTCATTACCAATTGAGGTCAGGATGAAATTAATTTTGTCTCTAATAATTATAATTTTATCGTTAAAGAAACTCATGAAGTCGTCACTACTGAGAGATATAGGAACAGAAGGCTCTGTAGAGCTGTGGCTCTCTGTCAGCCTGGCTACAGTGCTGAAAAGAAACCTGGGGTTGTTCTTATTTTCTTCTATTAAGGAAGAGTAATAAGCTGCTCTGGCATTACGGAGAGCCTTCTTATACGTTTTAAGATGATCTAACCAGACTAAACGAGATTCTTCCAATTTAGTGGAACGCCATTTACTTTCAAGATTTCTCGACTTTTGTTTTAGTTTGCGGATTTGTAAATTAAGCCATGGAGCTTTCTTTTTCTGTTTTATGATCTTCTTCTTTAGAGGAGCGACAGAGTCGAGTGTTATTCGCAGTGAGGCTGCAGCGCTATCAACAAGATGATTAATTTGGGAAGTTAACTAGCTGCTGTGATCAAGAATAAAACAACATTAACTGAGTTAACCTAGAGCAGCTGTGGGATATGTCAATGATTAGCAACAATATGTCAATGTGTCAGATGTTCTTAGTTTTTTTTACCTTTCCTAAAACCACCATAAAAGTAGTATATATTAATATTATTTTCCACTTTTAACCAACTTCAGTCCTCACCATAACTAGTAAATATGTATTGATATTCAGAATGTTAACCCTACAAAGATACACCCCACCACACACACACACACACACACACACACACACACACACACACGCACACACACACACACACACACACACACACACACACACACACACACACACACACACACACACAACTTCAAAGCTCAATAGCACATACTGTAACTTGTATACAGAATGTACTGCACCTAGGAGGTATAGTATATTATATTATATTGATTTTGAAAGCCTGCATGTACACGTGCATGTGCATGCATGTGTGTGTGAGTGGGTGGGTGTGTGTGAAAGAGGGGGACATAGAAAGACACAAGGGGGGATTGCTATCTCTCTAGCAGCACATTAACAAACAAAATATAATGCATGACTACCAAAATGTATGCCATGCATTAATACAGCCAAAGTTATTAAAAAGATTAAAATGTCCCTAGTGAGTCACACATTCAGCCTATTTTAATAAAAATCAAATACAGCTCAGATGTAATTATTTTTACCAGAAATTATGACCGTAGAGATTTAAATGTCAGACTTTAACAGATTGTCCCCGGTTATTAGGATAGAGGAAATCCTGACACACACCCAAGAGCATCATTGCTTGTTGACCGGTGTGGAGAAATGGCTTCAAATAGACCCTGTGATCAAATCGGCCTATTCTGCTTCCAGCGATCAGCCTCAAAATACCTGATTCAGACTCACGGTGGCCATTTACCCAAGGCAGAAATTGTAGAGAAGCTCAACCAGTTTGTGGCAGCCAGAGGCTGATTTCGGAGAGACTCTTGCATTATACAATTTCTAATATCAACCTACCCCAAAGACTGTGTTTTGTTTGGACCTTAGATGTCGATTTGAGTTGTCATATTCTTTTAAATCTTTTGATTTATAAAGAAAACATGTTGTTTCTAATTGGTATGTCATGAATATTGCAGGAGCTTTTGGGCCAATGGCTTGCTTTAAAATGATTACTGACTTATTACTGAGAGCAAAGGTACATACACTCATTGGTTTTACCAACCGAGGGTTTGGCAAAATATCAGTACAGCTTGGATAATTTGAAAAAGTTATCTGCAACAAAGCTTTGGGCCAACCTAAAAGGTGCTGAGTGGAAGGGACTTGAACCCGTTATCTGCTTCAAATATATATAATCCTTTTTTATTGATTTTTTTACTTTGTTTATTGATTTTTTATACACAAATTGACAGTAGTGATAAAGCAGTTGTGTGTGACAGTGCCATGTCAAAGGAGTACAATACAATACAATACAATGCAACTAAAAAAGGACAACAAAAAAAACAAACACAAACAGTCTGCTTGGTCATATTACCCATCTCACAGAAAACTTAAAACAAATAAATAAAGGCTTCACCCTTCAGGTCAGAATTAAAATAAATGAATAAATAGAAATAAGGGAGAGAAAGGGATCTTATTTAGGGATATCTGGGAAGGTGATTCCCTTTGCATAGGCAAAGAAAGGGCCCCACATCTTTTTGAACTTCTCAGAAGAGCCTCTCAATGTATATCAAATTTTTTCAAGGTGTAAATTATTGAAAATGTCTTTTATCCACAGCGTGTGGGAAGGCGGTGTTGGGGATTTCCATCTCATCAGTATTAGACGTCTAGCCAATAGTGTTACAAAAGCTATCAGATCAGCTTGGAGCCTAGGCAAAGGCAGCTGAGGGATGCCAAAGACAGCAGTAATGGCATTAGGCTCGATAAGTGTCCCAGTTACCTCTGACAGAGTATTGAAAATTGCATTCCAGTAGTTACGCAGAGATGTACACGACCAAAACATATGAACATGGTTTGTGGGTATTTTATGAAATTTTTCACAGGAGGGGTCTATATTGTCATAGACTTTGAAAAGCCTAACTTTATTCCAATGAGTGCGGTGAACAACTTTACATTGGATCAACCCATGCCTGGCACAGACAGATGAGGTGTGGACACGTGCAAGAATATCCCCCCAATGATCCTCAGAGATATCCTGCCCCAAATCCTCCTCCCATAGAGCCTTCACAGAGTTCAGAGAGGTCGAAGATAAAGTCTGGATTTGACTGTAAATATATGAGATCATACCTTTCATGACAGGGACCTGAGTGAGAAAAGCATCCAGAGGCGTTACATCAGGCAGGTTGGGGAACTGGACATATTTATTGCGAACGAAAATACGAATTTGCAGGTATCTAAAAAAATTATGTTTAGGAAGAGGGAACAATTCTAAGAGCTGTTGAAAAGATGCAAATGTATTATCAACATATAGATCCTTGAATCGTTTAATGCCGAGGTTGGACCATATGGAAAATGCACCATCCGATATGGAGGGCGGGGGGGGGGGTAAAACATGGTTTGCAACTAGTGGAGCAGAGGTAGAAATAATTTGCAAACCAAAGTGATGTTTGAACTGGCTCCAAATCCTTAAGGAGGTTTTAACAATTATATTTTTAACATAGGGGGAGAAGGGGAAGTTGATGGGGGAGTGTACCAGAGATGTCAGTGATACAGGTTTAGAGGAGAAGCATTCCATAGCCAACCAAGCAGGAGGGGGGTGGAATGTATCAGATCTAAGCCAATACTGCAAGATCCTAAGGTTAGAGGCCCAGTCGTAAAACCTAAAGTTTGGCAAGGCCATCCCTCCAAGAGACTTTGGTCTCTATAAAAAGTCCTTAAGTAATCTTGGAGGTTTTTTGTTCCAAATAAACTCCAAAATCAACTTTTCGAAAAAATGTTTGAGGGAGGAAAATAGGTATACACTGAAACAGATAAGAAAACTTTGGGAGAGTATTCATTTTCACTGAGTTGATCCTGGCAGCTAAATTTAGAGGGAGCAGTGACCAGCGTGCAAAGCCTTGCTGCATACGCGCTAAACAAGGTGTAAAATTGGCCTTAAAGAGATTTTTAAATTTGCTTGTAACTTGAATTCCAAGATATGTAAAACTATATGGAAATATTTTAAATGGAAAATGATGTAAAGGGTATTTAGATGCGATTGCGTTTACAGGAAATAATTCACTTTTACCTAGATTAAGTTTATAGCCTGATATGAAACTGAATGAGTCCAGTGTGGCAAGTGCGGCAGAGACGGACACAGACAAGTTTGAAATATACAGAAGAAGGTCATCCGCATAAAGAGGGACCCTCTGTTCTGTGCCATTTCTGGTTATCCCAGTGATGCTGGGGTTAGAGCGAAGCGCGATGGCGAGGGGTTCAATAGCAATTGCGAACAGCAGAGGGCTCAATGGGCAACACTGTCTGGTGGACCTATGGAGAGGAAAATATTCTGACTAAGTATTATTTGTTCTAACTGAGGCTTGAGGAGAAGAATAGAGCAGCTTAACCCAGGTAACAAATTTATTGTGAAAGCCAAATTTCTCTAGAGTTAAAAAGAGATAGTCCCACTCAACACGATCAAAAGCTTTCTCTGCGTCCAAAGATATTAATGGTTCTGGGGCAGTGAAGGTAGATGGGTTATAAATTGTATTAAATAACCGTCTTAAGTTAAAAATGGAATGTCTATTTTTAATGAAACCAGTTTGATCAGGGGAGATGATAGACGGAAGTGTAGACTCAAGGCGCAAAGCTAAGATTTTGGATAGTAATTTAAAGTCTACATTCAGCAGGCTGATGGGACGACAGGAGGCACATGACAGGGGGTCTTTATTCTTTTTTAGAATGAGGGAGATTGAGGCCTGAGTGAAGGTCTGGGGCAATTTAAGGGAGTCAAATGATTCATTAAACATGTCAATTAAGATGGGGGCTAATTTGTGTAAAAACTTCTTATAAAATTCAGCAGTATAGCCATCTGGTCCTGGACATTTTCCACATTGCATGGATTTAGCTGCTGTAGTGAGTTCTTCAACAGAAATATTCCTTTCAAAATCATCGACAAAGTCAGAGTGAACGGTGGGGATATCGAGAGTTAAAGAAACTATCCAAGTGTGAGGAGTCAGCTGTGCTTTCAGAAGTATACAGTGATGTGTAAAAAAAATAGCCTTGTCCCCAATGCTCGTAATAAGTATATCTGGATTTCAGTAGCATTTCCGTTGTATGATCCGTAGCTAAAACCTCAAACTTAGTCTTTAAGGAGAGGCGCCCCTTATATAAATCTGGAGAAGGAGAGGCGGCATACATTGTGTCCAGCTGTGCAATGTGTTTTGTTAATTTATTAAGTTTCCCCCTCTTAGTTTTCCTCTCATAACCGCTGTAAGAGATTATTTCACCTCTGATATACGCCTTCAGGGTCTCCCATAGCACCGATACGGAGATATCGGGAGTCTTATTTATACTAATAAAAAAATCTACCTGCGCGGAAATAAATTCCACAAGGTCCTTATTCGAAAGTAAACAGTTATTGAAATGCCATGGAGCACGGTTGTTATCAGATCCTGCAAAGTGTATATTCATAGTGACCGGGGCATGATCAGAAATAACTATTGCGTTATGTGAAATAGATTTTACAGATGGAAGAATTCTATTATCTACAAGAAAATAATCTATACAAGTAAAAGTATGATGTACATTTGAAAAAAATGAATATTCCTTTCCCGAGGGATTGAAAATGAGACATAGTGAATAACAATATGTTAGGAGTGAACGCAATGTTGATAGACCGAGCAGACACGTAGAAAAAACACACACAAAAAAAACACCACCAAATAGAACAACCTTTTGTGGTAAACGGACCACGTTACCCCCTCCCACCTTGGCAGAAGTGTCTCCCCATACGAGACACACCGATCAAACCTTATAGAACGTGCTAAGCGCTCCATCGTAGCCATCATCATCATAGTGTACTACTACGACCTACAGCTACCCAATAGAGAATAGTGATAGTGTCAAACATGTATGAACATGTACGAAATTAACATAACATAATATAACAGAATACCAAGAAGTTTCCACATTAGGGAAGTCATCCATAATTAGTATGGGAAGCAACAATGACTTACTGGAAAATCCAGTCCAAGTAAAGGTCAACAATCGAGTGTAAGCCAGGAGCCAGCACTGCTAGCTCATCCATGGCACTTCACATACCAGCTGGATTGACTGCTTTCTTGAGGTTTTTGTTGATAAAGTAATTTGCAGTAACAGGCTCTTCGAACCGGTGTGTGTCTCCGCTCGACAGCGTGATTCTGAGCACTGCCGGATACAGCAACCCGAACTTGACGCTTAACATTGCCAAAAGCAGCCCACTTTTTAGCAACAGGAGGTGTAGTCAGCAAAGATGGAAATCTTCTTACCCCGGTAGAGGAGAGGAGAGAGTTCTCCGGCCTGACGTAGAATCTCATTGCGAATGTGGAAGTAGTGTACTCTTACGACAAATGGCCAGGGTGCATCTCCCTCTTTGGGCTTGTTCCGCAACGTGTGATGGGCTTGATCTAGCAGGGGCTTCTCATCCAGTCGAAGATCTCCCCTACAGGGCCTTGCTTGCACCGGTCATTCAGGTGTTTAGCTTGAGCCGTCAGCTTGCTAGCTACAGCCTCCAACGCCGTTATTTGGCCGTTATGATCTGTAGCTGCTAGCTCAAGCTACAGTATAGTTTGCCCGTGTTGCTCAACCTTCTCTTGCAATGGCCCTATCGACTCTTTTAATTCTTTCCGGACAAAGGAAATCTGGGAACGGAGACTGGAAGACAAAGCGTCAATTTTTCCAAAGATGTCAGCTTTCAGGGAGTTCAACATAGTTTGCAGAAGTTCGGCATTGAGTACATTAACTTCAACCACCTGTTGAGTAGGGCTAGCTTGTCCAGGTAGAGGCGAGGGTTTGTTGTGGCCTCCCCTCGCTGTTTCGGATTTTTTACGAGCAGAAGACATTTTGGTTCGCATTGGCTTATAAAAGTTACATAAGACGAATCTTAAGTATATGTTCTATGTTTTCCAACAATAAATGTCCAGAATCGTGCCATCATTGATTAAATTAAGTCACATTCTCAGGAGCAGCGGGGAAACACGTCTTACATCCTTGGCGCCACTCGTGTCCCCCCCCCCCCAAATATATATAATCCTGATATCTAGCCCATTGCCTCTACCATTACAATACTTCACTTTACGATGCCGTGACAGCCCAACACAGGCTATTTATTTGGTGTTATCTTACTCTTGCTCATACCCATTCTGCTTTGTTCTTATTATATTTCCATCTATCGTTATAGGATATCCATATTCTTTTTATATAGAAATTATTTTTATCAGACCCCCACTAATGGTGTATTTATATCAATGAATGAACATATTTCCTCCAATAGCCCACTGTATAATTCATATAGAAAACACAGATTTTCCACCTATTGATGCTCTGCTTTGGTCTGGTTTTTCTCTAAGGTATTCTCCCATTCTTCCACTCCCTGTGAGGAAGAACAGCACTGGGTGTCTCCATCCTCTGTTGTAGTGGCATCATGGAGGACCTGCAGCAGCTTCACCTGCAGCACTTTGAGTCCATATGAGCATAGCTGTTATCACTTACACAGACCTACTCTAAATGTGTTTACTTTTACATTTTATAGGTTTAAATGTTGTCTGTCTCTTTCTGTTTCATGTCCTTTAATTTAAAACATTATTTGAGAGTTCATCTATGATAACCTCTGGCTCACATTTCAATACATTATATTTGTATTTGCATTCCTTTAGTCTTTAATTCTTACTGAACATGTTAGAGTTCACGTTCAAATCTGACTGTCGATTGCTATCATCTATTTGTGACGTTTTAAATCAGGCTAGTGCTGGGACAAATGTTGACGTTTTAAGGTATATCGACATCATTTTAAAAAAAAGATATAGGATGAGACAAAACCGTCTATATACGTCGCAAATTAATAAATGCTGCAGCTCCTCAGACTGTCATGTGAGGCTGTGGGCATGTTCATAATTTAACCTAAGGTCTGGTCTATTAATTAAGTAATCTGGAACAACAAATTGTTGCATGATTCTATTGTAGAATCTATTGATATCATATGATATGATATGATATGTGTTTTAATAAAAGTGCTTGTTAAATATGACACGTGGCTTTGACATACAACTGAACATGTATCCTACTTCATAGAAAATATCGAGATACTGTATATATTGTGTATGGCCATTCAGCCTAAAAATACAGAGGTATGATTTTTGGTCCTTCAGCCCTACATCAGGTAAAGACCCAGGCACAAGTATTGTGATGCTTATATAGTGATAGTGAGGCAAAAAGACACAACCAGCTGCACCTGTGGCAAATAGGTGCACTCAATCAGCCGACAATAACCACAACACCTTCTCAGAGGTCACAATGATGCACATAAATGATAGGTCCTCTGGGCTTAAGAACTATTCAGTGTGAGATCTTTGTTTTTGAAATGTCCAAACAAAACCATCACATAACATCAGCTTTTCATTTCCTCTTGGTTGTTGTTCTTTGCCCTCGGAGAAAGAGAAAAGGATGATAGGCACAGCAAAGTCCTTCAGGCATGTCCTTACCTAATAGAAATGACAAGAAACATAAACAATATGCGATTATTGCAGAGCAAGTGGCTGTTATTTATAAAAGAGGTTTGTGTGTTTAAGTTCTGTACATATGCAACTCTGTATGTGAATGTGGTTTTAAATGTACCTGTGTACTAGAAAGACACTCATGAATGTCTTTGTAGTACACTGTTAAATGTACAGTGTGCAGTTCATCCACATTAAAATATCTGTTATTGTTAAAATAATATTTAACTGTTCTCAAAGCTCACTGCCACTGCAGATCCTGCTATGCTTGGCTGTCTCTCTTGGGGAATAATTTCCACCACAAGTTTTTCACAGACAATATGTGGGGACAACATTTTGCAATTCTCACTTGATGAGAGTGTTTGCAATACTGAATACTGAAATGTTGTTCAATTGTCAGGCAGTGGCTCAGTCAGTATGGGCTTGGACTGTAAGCTGTAGGGTTGCTGGTTCGAGTCACCGACTCGAACTAAAAAAATGGAGAGTGACTGCTACCTGGAGAGGTCCGTAATTCCCTTGAGCAGGGCACCAGACATCCCCTCACTCCCATTTCTCCCTGGGCACTGTACATTAGCTGCCCACTGCTCCTAGTAGTAGACTACTGGTACTAGGATGGGTTAAAAGCAGAGAACAAATTTCACTGTGTGTGCTGTGTGACTATTAAAAAGAGGGTTTCATTCCTCCAATTCTTATTATAAAATCTCCAAAGGAATACTAAACTTCACTGATGTGTCAGTAATTTCACAGAGCTTAAGAGATAAAGGGTTTCTGTACCTGGAGTCCATGTTAAAGTGATGACTCAGTTCACTGCACAGAAGAAGAGTCTTGTTAGGAGTCCAGTTCTCATGCTGAGCATCCACTGCTCCAGCCTGTCTGCATCACCAGGGAAAGCTTTACACAAATACCTTACCAACCTTACAGCACTTGCAGTTGCAGCTTGGTGTAAACGTACCGGCATCTGTACCTACATCATAATGCCGCTCTGACCTCTGACTGCAAAATACCACTGAGCTCCCCTCTCAATCAGAAGTTAGCTAACCTGTCAAAAGATAAGTCATCAAGAAACAAGAAGCTTAATAGCTTTATCGCATGACAGCGTTGTCCAAGCAAAACTGGACAGTTCCAACAGAAATTGGTAAATGTTACGAAGACATTTTAAATCAAATGGAAGGTGGCAGTGGACCTGGATGCAATGTCATCAAATAATAGAACATCTAAAGGTGGTTTATCATAAAGCCAAAGATAATAGTTGGACCAGATACTGTCCGACCGTAAGGCCATGATCTCTCTGGTCAGCTGCTCAAAGCTGACTATACCATTTGTCATATATTCGCCGCCAATGTCACCAGGAGATCATAAATACTGGTGCTTGTTTGTTTTTCACAAATTCTTGGTAATGGTTGGGGTGAAGCTCTTCAGATGGGTAATTAAATGTGTAGTTCGATTTGGCTCCTCCTCGCATGACTGACGCTGAGCAATGATTGTAATTGGCAACCTTAAAAAACCTCCACATTGCAGACATATTTGCTTTTGCACCCACTTTGTCAATGTTATGTCACGTGCGTATACACATCAACTGTTCAGTCATATCGGCGGAAATGTTCATTTCTGGCAGATACTTTATTTTAAAACTGTTATCTGCCAAAACCGACAATGTGTCAATACTCTCTGTCCGTGTGTCTGCTCGTCATGCTCACTCTCTGTTTAGACACAACTGACATATATGTGGAATAAGTAGCCTACTTAATTTAAAAACGACAATCACAAACAGCTTTGACACAAGGCTATTTCTAATAAATAAAGTGAATGTGCAGATCTTGAAATTTGACCATGCTGGGCTGGGGGCATTGAATCTCCTGGAGAACAGCAGAAAGAGGGGGAGGTACTGAAAAGCCTCGGAAAGCATGGGATGCATATTATATTATTTATCAGAATCAGATCACTATTATTATATATTATCAGTTTGTTTTCTTGTCGGATTTGCTGGCAGCACTCTGTGACGAGGTTTGATGTCAGAGCAAATGTTGATAAATGACCCACGTCACAGCTGCTATGGGGTTTTCTCCCGATGGGGGACTAGTCTTTCACATGTGTACACACATGATCTATCATCGCCTCTGTCTCTCTTTCTCTGAGCCCTGCAATGAGCCCTAGATGAACAGTGCTATGACGCACCACATGTCACATGATATCAACCCTCCACGACTGCTGTATTAATGTGCGTATGTACAGACTAGGTAGGCCAACATTTGTGTTGGTATGAATCACATTGTTGTTTACGATGTGCCTTTATGCTTGAGCTGTTTGTAAGGTGCCTAGCAGCAGAAGAACTAGCAACGAACGAGAGCTTCTTCTTTTTTTACTTCCTTTTTTATTGACTCATTTTGTCCATACATGTACTCTGTTCAAAATACAAATAAGGTTTTGTTTTACAGTATAAATAAAACAAAACATGATAGAACATTGCTTAGTGCACGTCTTGAATCCGAAGTGAGGAAAGCAGGATTTTCTCCATCTATTGTCGGCTATGTGTCTTTGGTTTATAATTATATATGTTATCCTTTCCATAACAAAGACTTGATCTGATCCTTCCTTGTCTATGTTTGTATGTTTCACACTAATTGCGTGTTACTGCTTTCAGTGCAGTAGTTCTGAATACTCTTACTCTTACTTGTTCTTCAACTATACTGTATGCAATGGGCTCATACCAAGAAGATAGTACTTGACATCCAGGGTTAAATTTATTTTCAGTATCTTCTGAACATACATTATGTATTGCTTCCCAGCATGATTTCAGTACTGGACAGAACCATATATATACCATATAATTGAAAGTTTGGCATTGTGATTCCCAGTTTCTCCTGTACTTTGATGTAATGTTGTCATCGTGTTTTTCCTGATGAACTGGTGCTTTAAAGTAATGTGGTTGTATATTCCAAGAATACTCCCGCCAAAAGTGAATTTGTTATTTTGTGAGTGTTGATATTTATTTCTCTTCATCTTCTGATAAATTCATTTGTAATTCCACCTTCCATTTTTCTTTTGCCCTTATTTGATATTGTCTATTTGTGTTAGGAAGGATTTCGTAAATTATATTTTTTATAGAGATTGTTGAAAGAAACAACTTTCTGCTTCCAGTGATGAAATGTTTTCTCTGGGTTCAATTTATGGGTCTCTTTCTATCTCCCTATGAGCCACCTTGTTAGACTGGTTTACCCAGGTATTCTCCGATTGTTTTTGAAACTATTATTCTTGTTGAGGAGCAGTGTTTGTTTAGCATATTCCATGATGTTTATAGTTTGCCTGACATGATCTGCTATCTGTCTGTCCATGATAAACCCTGGAACTATCCTCTTAAATCTATCAGCTATTATTCCACTAAGCATTTCCTGATCCGTGTTTAAAAGTTAAATAGGTATGAAGCACAATCTGTTAGGGGTTTCCCTTCTTTATGTATAGCTGAAATTATTGATGTGTTGTTCATGTGCATGTTCCTGTGCTATATCACTCTTATTTGTAAATGTTTTGTTTGTCTGATTATTATTAAGTGTTGAAATATAAGATTTAGTTTGCTGTTTTTATAGTTTATAAGCCAGGAGTTGCAGAGCTTTTGGACCGTTATCATAGTATTTCTGTTTAGTAAATCACCTTTCCGCAAGTAAACTATCTATGCGTGTTTGTTGTACTTTTTCTCTTTCCCAGAGGGTGATATGATCAATCTCATCTATATAATCTATTTATAAATAATTCTTAATTACTAGTTTACTTTTTGTCATGCAACAGAGTGTTCTTCCTTCTCCAGACTGATGTTACCTTCTGTAGACCAGTGTCAATAACTAGTGTAATAGGAGCACGCACAGATATTGAGGTATAGTCCATTGTTCAGCTTTTACCATGAACAGATCGTCTTTGAGCTTAAAAAAGTAATGAAGTTTAGAGTAGCAGTCATAGGGATTGGAGTAAAATGTATAATTTCTCTCTTTGGGATGCAGTCCAACTGGAAAAGTAATCTGTATCATAGTTTTAAATGAATGAAAACTGCTATGTACCAATACAATGACCTATATCAAATCAAATCAAATGTATTTATATAGCCCAATATTACAAAGCACAAATTATACATTTGTCTCAGTGTGCTTTACAGACTGTACAGGTTACGACACCCTCTGTCCTTAGACCATCGCATAGCACAAGGAAAAACTTCCTAAAAGAAACCCCACAATTAAAGGGGGAAAAATGGAACTGAGGAGGGATCCCTCTCCCATGATGGACAGACGTGCAATAGATGTCGTGTGTACAGCATAAACAACATAGTACAAATACAACATTTGACAGAAATGATGTTGTGTTGAAAAAGAAAAAGTATGAATGAATCCAGGAAAATGTCAAAAAGGTGTCCAGCAGGACCTGGGCAGCAGGTGCAGCCACGATTCCTGATCCTGACGTAAACCTTATCAGTGGCAACCTGCCACATGAGAGACACAGAAACTCCGGATGATGAGTTAGTAACATAAATTTACATAAATGCATACAGATAGAGAGGGAGAAGAAGAGAGGGATGGGAGGAGAGAGGAAGAGAAGGAAGAGAGCAGGGAGGTGTCCCCTGGCTGTCTAAGCCTATAGCAGCATAACTAGGGGCTGATCCAAGGCAAACCTGAGCCAGCCCTAACTATAAGCTTTATCAAAAAAACAAACTGGAAGCTGGTTCCACGGGAGAGGAGCTTGATAGCTGAAGGCTCTGGCTCCCATTGTACTCTTAGAGACTCTAGGAACTACAAGTAACCCTGCAGTCTGGGAGCGCAATGCTCTAGTTGGTTTATAAGGTACTATGAGATCTTTAAGATATGCAGGAGCCTGACCATTAATTGCTTTGTAAGTCAGGAGAAGGATTGCTGAGCCGGTTTGACACCGACAACGTTATCTTTGACGTTATCTCCGACAAAAGAGACATTTGGCCGCCAGCCTAAACTTGACTCTAACTGTAACAGTGTAATACACAATTCACTTAAGTTAATGTTAGATAGCTAACCTGACATGTTAATATTATAAACAGGGTGTGAAACTAATATATCTTGGTTCTGATTGGACAAATGATCGCTGTTTGCTGTAACATGGAACCAGCTAGGTGAATTAAGCTTTTGAATTACAAATAATGCACAATATGAAAACTAAAACTAATAAATATTTTTTCTAAAATCAAGTACATTTTATTATTTTGCAACAGGAAAAACAAAAACAATGGGGAATTTTCTGGGCAGATAATATGGTCGGTGTCTGTCCATGTTACTGAAATGACGAGATCGATAAATTTTCGTGATTGGAAGTAGAACTTTTTGCCCTAATTCCTTGTCCCCCATTGTAGTATTCCACAGACAGAATGGAAAGGGAAGTGAAGGGACAGTCAACGAGAGCGAGAGTGATCTACAAACATCTGTAAACTGTTTCTATGTGTCTCCCCCTGATTTTGAAGGATTACTGTGAATGCTCTGGTTATTAAATGTAATTAAATAACTTTATTTGTGACATTATTTGTTATTTCTACTGCAACAGCCTCCTCTACAGCACACCATCAAAACTCATCAAAAAACTCCAACACATCCAAAACTCTACCGCCCGTCTCCTCACCCACACCCGCTCCCATGACCACATCACCCCGTCCCCTAACACAGCCTTTTTAAAATGCTCCTCCTCACCTACAAAGCCCTCCACAACCAGACCCCCTCCTACCTCACCGACCTGCTCCATCACCAAACTCCCTCTCGCACCCTCCGTTCCTCCGACGCCAACCTCCTGTCCCTGCCACAAAGGACCAAGCACCGGACCTGGGGTCACAGAGCCTTCTCCATCGACGCCCCCTCCCTCTGGAACTCACTCCCCAAACACATCCGTGACTGTACCGATCTCTCCATGTTCAAATCTCAAATCAAAACTCACCTCTTCAGATCTGCTTTCAATGTGTAATTACTTCTATGTATTTTAAATGTTGATGTCCTGTTTTTCTTAATGTAATTACTAATGTTATATATTATTACTCAATAAAATATATTCTAAGGCAAACGATATCACTGGTACAGGCGATGGAATGTAAAAACTATTCCTGAGTCTACAATGCTATTTTATTTTGTATATGTTTTGTTTTTTTCAGAGCCATCTGGTGACCACCAGAAATTATCTCAGCTACTGATAGAGAACATTAACAAGGAGGCCCTTTACATCCATCCCAATCCAATCTCTTTATTCATTTATCTACTCTATGTTTGTGTACTTGCGTGTTCCTCTTTGTTTTCTGTCACTATGTGTTTTATGTATTTCTCAGTTTGTGTGCTTCTACAGCATCTGTGACTCACAGACAAAAAGGACAGCAGGTGGTATGTGATGTAATACGGGGCACATATAAGTCTGTCTGCTGGATCTACCTGAAGAGGAAACTGAAACAGCTCACTGGCAAACTGGACCCCTAATGGGTTTTTAGAGAAGTCTAAATATGCATACTGAAACTTTCTCCAGGCTTTAAAGAGTGTAGAAGTTGAGGCACTTTCTTCATGTTTTTTCTTCTGAGAGACTGAAGCTGGAAAGATTATTTGACCGATTTTGTTAAAGAAATTGGTCTTAGAAATAGTTGTATCTCTATGATTTTCAGGATTGGTGAGCAAAAGATGTCATCGTCAAGGTCCAAGCTCCCTCTCCTCCTGCATGGGATCCTCCTGTGCTGCTCCTTTGCTCCTCTCCCAGTCATCGGCAGTAAGAGACAAAGCATACGGAGTGCCGGGCCGCTGGTGCGGGCCAGCGGAAGCTCCTGGGACAAGAGGGAGGAGACGGCTCGAGATGGAGAATACCTGCTGGGGATAAAGCGTCTAAGAAGGCTTTACTGTAATGTGGGCATTGGCTTCCACATTCAGGTCTTACCGAACGGGAAAATCACAGGCGTGCATAATGAAAACAGATACAGTAAGTCAATTTTCATTTCCCTGTTGTACCCATGTAAAGCAGGCAAATAAATGTGGCACAGGTACCAGATAGGTAGACACATTAGTATAACTAATTAGTATGGATTATTACAAAAATCATTCATTACTAATTTTTTATTAACAATTAATTAATTCTCAGATTATACATGTTCATTTTTAAAATATTAAATACAACACGTGTACAAATGTATCTTGTCAGTTCATTTAAATATATATTATGGAATTCACAATAACCGCACACTTTATCCTCATTCTTCTTCAGGGAGTGTGTGTGTCCGTGCATGTGTCTGTGTCTGTGTGCATGTGTGCGTGTGTGTGTGTGTGTGTGTGTGTGTGTGTGTGTGTGTGTGTGTGTGAGCCAGGTGCTCTCACCTTGATGAGAAACGTCTGGCTACCTCAAACATATCTATTATCTCAGATGTTTTATAGACAATGTTTGTAGACTGTAGAAGTCAGACAGAAGCTGTTCATGGATGTTATTTATTTTCAAAGTCCTGTGTATTAAGCAATTTGAGACTAGTGTTTTGAGACTGAATAACTTTATCTGTGGGAATGCCAACTGCTTAGTGATTGTTTTCTCTCTTCTATGGATCACATCCACTCATAATCTGACCTCAGTTTGTCTGGTACTGTGTCAGCTGCACACTGACAGTAGACATGTACTGAACCAAAGATAGTCTTCATGTAGGGTCCACAGGGAGAAATCCGTGTAACAGTTAGTTTAGTAATGTGTTAGTAATGTGTTTCCACTTTAATACCAAAGAACATCACAAACATCTAAGATCTGTGTTACTGCAGCACTACTCTGACCTTCAGTGTAAACTCACCAGCTGTCACAAGACTTCTTCTGACGACACCCAGGTTACAGTAGACGGGGGAAATCTGTCAGACTCACACATCGATCAGTCATTACAGACACCGTTAATAAGTTTACATCAAATAAACAGTGTGACATTTGTGTGATTTCAATAGCTGTCAGTGGAGATTATGCGAGCCAGAAAAAGTGCGTGTCTCGGAGTCAGTGTTACATTTAATGTTGTTCTGTGAGTCAGGCAGGTGGCAGATGTCAAAAGCACATTCTATGTGGATTGGCCCTAATTGAGTAAATGTGTTCAGTTTAGTTAAAAGTGCAACACATACATCAGCCACCGTCCATCTAAGACCTGTAGTTTGAATCATTAAAAAATAAAAATGCTTTAAAGAGTAAAACAAAAACATGCAGTGCACCACCTATACACTCTTTATACACTGATTCAGGGGCTTTCACACTTTTTCTGTTTTCTTTTGGGACTACACAGCACTTCTCATAGTTAGCATAATTTTGTTCAGCTTTCTCATTGTGAAGGTCTTTATCTGCCGCTGATTATTTCCATGTTTCATGCCAGGCCTTCTGGAAATGTCCCCAGTGGAGAGAGGAGTGCTGACTCTCTTCGGAGTGAGAAGTGGCCTCTTCATTGCTATGAGTGACAAAGGGAAACTCTATGGCTCGGTAAGAACGGATGTGGACTTTTCTTTTCTAAAACCAGTACATTGATACTGGTGTAAGGTCAAACTGGTCACTGGTTTCTAAACATCTTTGTACCGTAGCAGGTGGGTTTGAATGTACCATAGGTGTAATGTTTTATTACAGCGAGCACCAAAACATTGGAGTGATCATCTCCAGTTAAAGTTGTTTTGAATGTTGACTGAGGCTAACTCAGCCATGATCTAAACAGCAGTTAGTCATCCAGTGTCATGTGACAGCAGGCCTGTATGCACAGAGGTAGGTGGGGGGAGTCAGATTGACCTTTGGCTGGAGCTGCTCCCAGACTCAGTGAGGGAGCCTGCCAAGCCACTAAGTTGTTTCCTTACATTAGTATATATAATTATAAGGGTATATGTCTGTGGAGCACAATTCCTGACGCTGATGGCATTTCTCCATACAGCTGGATATCTAACAATCTAATATGATGCACACACTGGTTCTCCATAGGACAGGGTGGCATGGTGAATTGTGTTTGCCCTGATGACATGCTGTCTCATGCAACAAATGTCCCATGTATCCATGCAATATGCCTACTTACTACATGCTACTGCTGCCACCAGGAGAACAAATATATATATACATTTGCTCAGTTTCTTGTTATAACATGAGCAGTGCCTGGTTTGAACAAGATCCTGTGTGTGTGTGTGTGAGAATGTTTATCTCTCCTGATGAACAGGTGGCAACTTGTATGGCAGCCTCTGTATGAATGTGCAGTCCAATCACCATAAAGGATTGTCTGATTTTATCTTATATAATTATTGTTTAGACGAGTACATTGTATTGTCAGTTGTGGGTATTAGGTGTGTTTCATGTTTAGCTATTCCTCTACCTCCTTTAATGATAATGGTACATGTATTAAATGTAGTTTATATGGTGCGGGCTGACCAGTGGTATCTCCTGTTAGCTGTCCCCCGGCGAGGCCCGAGCAACCGGGAGACTGGGTGACTGTCCGAAGGAAGTGTAAGCAGAAGCCCACGAACCACTTGCTGTTTCTAACAGGTTCTCCCCAATCAGTGACACACCCGCTGTGAAGCCAACTCTGGTTATCGGTAGCTCAATTCTGAGATAAGTAAAGTTTGAGAATCCAGCGACCATAGTCACGTGCATTCCTGGGGCCGGAGCGGGCGACATAGAAGCACATTTAAAACTGCTGGCTAAGGCTAAACGTAAATACAGTAAGATTGTTATTCACGTTGGCGGCAATGACTCCTGATTACATTAATCGGAGTGCACTAAAATGAATGTGGAGTCAGTGTGTAGCCGTGCAAAGACGATGTCAGACACCGTAGTCTTGTCTTGTTAGACCTCAGTGCTACTTTCAACACTGTTCAGTATTTCCCCTACCATTGTCTTGGCAGGGCGCAGCGATCTGAGCAATCTCAGTTTCTACGTGTTAACGATAAATCCTTCATGACAGCCAAAGTCAGTTTTGGAGTCCCGTAAGGTTCTGTACTTGGACCTATTCTATTCACCTTATATATGCTTCCTTTGGGCAATATTATAAGGAACCACTCTATAAACTTTCATTGTTATGCGGATGATACCCAATTATATCTATCAGTTAAACCAGATGAAACAAATCAATTAGCTAAACTTCAAGCATGCCTCAAGGATATAAAAACTTGGATGTCTAGCAACTTTTTGATGTTAAACACAGACAAAACTGAAGTTATTATACTTGGCCCCAAACGCCTCCAAAAAGCATTTTCTAATGACATAGCATTAATTTGGCCTCCAGCACCACTGTAAAGGAATCTCGGCGTTATCTTTGATCAGAATCTGTCCTTTAACCCCAACATAAAACACATTTCAAGGACTGCCTTCTTTCATCTATGTAATATTGCAAAAATAAGACACATCCAGTCTCAAAATGATGCAGAAAAACTAGTCCATGCATTTGTTACTTCAAGGCTGGATTACTGCAACTCATTATCAGGTTGTCCCAAAAAGTCGCTTAAAACTAAGTTTATCCAAAATGCAGCAGCACGTGTATTGACAAGAACTAGGAAACACGATCATATTACTCCTGTATTAGCTGCTTTGCACTGGCTCCTGGGGAAATCCAGAATATAATTCAAAATCCTTCTCCTGACCTACAAAGCCATTAATGGTCAGGCTCCAGCTTATCTTAAAGATCTCATAGTACCTTATAAGCATTGCACTCCCATAATGCATTGTTCCTTGTGGTTCCTAGAGTCTCTAAAAGTACAATGGGAGCCAGAGCTTTAGAACCAGCTTCCAGTTTGTGTTCAGGAGGCAAGACACCCTCTCCACATTTAAGAGCAGGCTGAAGACTTTCCTTTTTGATATTTACATTTATGTAAATGCATATTACTAACTCAGTATCTGGGGCATCATCCCCAGAGTTTCTGTGTCGCTCATGTGGCAGGTTGCCACTATTAAAATGTACATCTTGTAACAGTACGATAAAGACAGAAGGGAGGTGGGACTCAATTGCACGACAGAGGCAGATAAATGTTGGATGGAAATGGTCTTTACTGAAAACTTTGAAGTTGCTATGGTACACGCATAGACAGTTGATCATACAAAGTACCAAGGGGTAATCCAGGAGCAGAGTCAGGTCACGGAAACAGGTTTGGTAGACGGGCAGATACTCAGCGTAACAAGACAAGGATCAGGCAAGGGCAGAATCGAGTCACGGAAACAAGGTCGAGGAAGCCGGGGAATCAAACCCTTGGGAAACTGGAAGACTAATGCTGGAACTCTTGACATCGAAGTACGAAGACAAACTGGCAACGAGAGACAAACAAAACAGACTCTATATAAGTGAGAGGGAACGAGACACAGGTGAGGACACTAACGAACAGATTGGGAACACCTGGGGGTAGGAAGTAGAAACAACAGAGAACAGGTAATTAACAAAATAAAACAGGAAGTACAAACACAACACAAAACATCTAACGAACAGGCCGAGACCTAATACATCTGGATCATGAATCGTGGCTGCGCCTGATGCCCTGGTCCTGCCTGACGCCCATGTTAAATATATATATATATATATATATATATATATATTATCAGATTTCTTTTGAACGTCTCTCTTTAATGAAGCCAGTTTGACCGGGGTGTGTTAGAGATGAGACAACTGAGTGCAAGAATTTTGCTTATCATTTCTATGTGGACGGTAACTTGAGCATGGTGTCTGATCTTTTTTTAAATGAATGTGAGCAAGGCTGAGTTCATATGATGTTGGAGATCTTGAGTATGTCTGCTGCTATCATTTTGGAAAATATTTGGTAGTGGTTGGGTAAAGATAAGGACCTAAAAGTTAAATTGATCACAGAGGGCTCTTGTGTAGCATTCCTAGAAGAGTCACAAGTTGTGGTAATTAAATATATTTCAGATTGTTATTTTAACAGGCTTGATAGATTATATTGTATTATATTCTTATATTTAATATTTTCTGCTGACGGAGTCTGATGAGGTTCATTCAGTAAACAATAAAATGTGTAGACGTTTGAGAGGCCAGGAGGTCATTATGCATTAGGTTTCCTAACTCAGAGCATTACAACACAACATACCCACACATGCTTTGTTTTTCTTTTTCTTTGACTCCAAACTAATTGAACGTGCAAGAAATAAGGAACCACGCTAAATAAACTGATGACATGAGCAGCAAATATCACACATGTGAAGTATGGTTCTGTTCCGTCATGAGGAAGGTGGATGTAATGTGACATGTCTTACAAACAGTCCCAAAATCCAGAAAGAGAAAAACAGGAAATTGTCACATTTCAGAAGCTAGAACAGTGATTTGTATTGACTTGATAAATGACTCTTTATCCTGCTCTTCCTCTCCTCAGGGCCACTACAATGATGAGTGTAAATTCAAGGAGAATCTCCTGGCCAACAACTATAATGCCTATGAATCAGCTGCCTACCCTGGTATGTACATTGGCCTCAGCAAGACCGGCAAAACCAAGAGAGGCCACCGGGTCACACCCACCATGACCATGACTCACTTCCTTCCCAGGATATGAATTTTAAGATCAAAACTCTAAGCATTGCAGAACAAAGTCAAGGCCACTGTTTGGTCATATTTTACTGTTGGACTCCTTCTACGACCAACACAGCATACCACAGTGTGAAACTCTGCTGCCATCTCAATGTGTGTGCCCAGTTACAAGCTAAGCAGCGCTAGAATTAAACTCTTCATATGCACTAACCAAAGAACAGTAATGTGGCATCAACACGGCTGTGAACCAAGACTCCTATGGACAAACATGCAAAAAACAAAGCCGTATCAGTGTTAGAATTGCTATCAGTAAAATTAAACTCTTTACAAATATTCAGAGGCAGCACATGGCGTTTAGGACACTTCCATGACATATGGATTAATGCTGCAGCCGCTGGATTGAAACAATCAGGGTCCAAATCATCTTATTTGAATTTTGTTCCACTGGAGATGGTATTATTGTATCACCACATGCGTCACACATATAGATGATTTTGTTATTGTTTCCCCAACATTCTCATCCATATATGGTCAGCCCCAACAGCCCCTGAAGCCATTACCTGTCAGGTAGCTGAGGTGGTGACCATATAAAGTGCCCAAATATTCAACAAGTGCAGTGAGACTCTTCATGCTACTTTTTCTATCTTCAGGAACAACTTAAGACACCTACACAGGACGCACTTCAACCCTATTTATCAGCTGTCCATCTCTCACTTGTCTTTTTTAACAATACAGATACACAGTAATACATAATCAACACATAATCAGCTCATGTTCACTTGTGTTTTAGGTGTGCAACTGTCCACAGAAGTGTTTTTTAAGTCTATTAGAAGTCTATTTTATGTGCACAATTACAGTGATTACTGGTCTCCGATCACTGCAAAAAGACAGGTGACCCCACACAAGAGCTAACCTGACATGCCGGATGGTTTGTTACAAAGACACATGTGAGAAGTTGTCATTTGAAACTGCTCTGAGCTAGCTAGTTTTATATCTGTCAGTGAGCTAGTTAGTTGGCTCAATCACTGATGAGACAATAAATTCACAGTGTGTTAATTCAAGGGATGAATTTTTAGCGTTGACTCCTGTCTCACAGCTGTTTACAAGCCTGCTGTGGAGCAGTTCTACTGGACGATGTCAGCTCCCCTCACTCACCTGATCACATTCACTTGAAATTCATTGATTCTTCTGTTTTAAATGCTGGTGTGATCAAGCCTTAAAGGTTCAACGTGTAGTTCTGAGCCACCTGCTCCACAGAAATAGTGAGCAGTATTTCACCTCTACTACTGGGTCCATACAATCTAAATTCATCGATCATCAAAACCATCAGTTATTAAAAAACAACTAGGCTATATATGTTAACCTGTTAGTTTAGTTGTAGTAGTTTGTCATATTTATTGTATTCTAAGGTTTACAGTATTCTAGTGTATTCTTTATATTGTGGATTGTATTCTACAGCTATATATCTCTCTTTTCTAGTGTTGATATATTTACTATGTATTTGTTAATCCTGTGTCAGTGTCTGTCTGTCTGTCTGTCTGTCTGTCTGTCTGTCTGTCAGTTCATTAGAGCAGACTGCTGAAACACTGAGAATCTAAATATCTCTGCTATCTGCACTGGGTCTAACCTGAGTAACAGCCGCAACAGAAAGTTTGATGATCTAGAGGCTAAATTCAAGCTATCTGCTGACTGCTAACGGAAGATCTGTCTGTCTCCCAGCATCCGCACACTCTACTCCTGGCAAACCAGCCTCCTGTTGACAGTGAGGACGAGGCGAGGCTGCAAGTCTTTTTCTTGTTTCTGCCACTTTGAATTAAAACAAAATAACCTATGAAATCGTGGCGGGATCATGGATGTGATGTTGACCCTGAGTCTGCTGAGTCAGGCATCTGTACTTATTCTCCCTCTGTACTGAGGCAGACTGCAGCTACACTGACTCACTATCACCTCTAGAAGAATAAGTGGTATTACAGACTGGATGGAGTGCAGCTAGCTGTTAGCATGCTAACGTCAGTAGATATCTGCAACACAACACATCTCTGACATAACGTCAACACTGTTACCTCTTCACACTCTGGGGATAATGTTAGTTCATTGTTTTAATGTTTGAAGTTTAAATTATGGAATATCTTACACGTTGCACCTTTTAAAGGGACAGTTCAAACCAAAATTTAAATACATATTTTCCTTCTTACCTGTAGTGCTATTTATCAATCTTGAATCTAGATTATAAATAGTTTCGGTGTTAGTTGCCGAGTGTTGAAGATGTTGGCCGTAGAGATGTCTGCCTTCTCTCAATATAATTAAACTAGATGGTACTAGTGGAGTGAGCCATGGCGCTGACATTTCAGGATGCCACAGTGCAGAGAAGGTGTAATTCCAATTACTATCATCCAGAAGGAGCATGCTCTGAAGTTGGCTGTCCAGATATAATGTTAGTAATTAGATGGTAGAGTATTTTTTTTTTATATATATATATATATATATAGATATAGTCCCGGAAAAATCACATTCTAGCCTAAATTCTGACTGCTATCCAGTCGCAGAAATGAATAGGCTTAAACGTTTAAACTTATATTACATCCCATTATTGGCTGTTGTCTGCTTGTACCTTGATTACTGCAATACAGCAGCATGGCTTGTGACAAACACTAAAAACTGGACTATACCGGCTGGCTGTAGAATTTACCTGAAGAGACTTTAAGTTATTTTTAAATTATCTTTTAACACCATGTCTCAACAGGTCTGACAACAAACTGCTGTTTAAAGTTCCACGTCCAGACATTTTTATAATTCAGGATTTCTTTCATTGTTTGATGTTGTTTTATTTCTCATTGTTTGGTTGGGTTAAGAATTGACAGCTCTATATAAATGATTGCTTTGCTGTGATCTTTAAAGGTTAGACACACTTTGGACGTATTTAATATTTGACACTTGTTGCTGCCCCGATAACACCACATTCTGACAGAAATTCTAGCAGACACAGCAGCAGCTTCTGAGGACACAGCAACAGTTTAAATGAACATGTGCTTTTGTTCATACAACACAGGTTTAAACCTGCCTAAACCTTAAACTGCAGATCAGCTGATGACCATCATGGCTCAGATAAACATTGTTTCTGTCTCGAATGCATAAAGCCGGATTCTCATCAATGATTCTAATACAATTTTCAACCTCTTTGATAATATGAATACCAACATTTTTGTTGGATCCTGTCAGTCAGACTTTATAGCTCTGTGGACATTTTTGTTGGTTTTGAGTTTGTTTCCCTTTACAATAAAACATTTGACAAATGTCTGCACATTTATTAAGAGCCTGCATTATTCGGAATTTAGACTCACAGTAGCCTACAGATCGGCTGAACCACAGTGAACTTCACTGAATGCCATTTCTACTGGCAGAATGTGTTTCTTTAATTTAATAAAAACATACATTAAACTACTTTCTACCCGACACACCGGCGCTTTTGGCTTCATGTGTGACTGAATGGAAATAATGAGAAACAATTCAAATGTGTTCATTGCTGAACGAACACAGACTGACTATAATGTGACAGCACAAACAAGAGGCAGAGCGCATGAGGTAGGTTCTGGAGAAGGTCCATTGCATTACCTCCCTCAACAAGGATGGCAGTAGACACTGGGTCAAGGTGGAAAGGATTTGGGGCACACCAGCAGATACTTATGCCAAGGCATCTTCACTGTCAGACTCCTGTATTAAAGCAAACAAAAACAACATAACAACAACAAGGAAATGTTGCGGAAATGTATCATATAGTCTTCTTATTTGTCTCTATAAAGTTGTTTGGCCTTACAGTCACTAACCTTGTGTTTTCTCACAGTTGTCATACACATGTCTGATGTCCCTGTCTGCTAGCATTTGACAGACAGTAAGGTGCCACTGTGACCATATTGTCAGGCAATTAGCAGACAGATGTTAACAGTTGTAATTAACATGTGTGATGTCTTTGCCTTTTGTGTCCATTTAGTAGACAGGAATGTGTATTACCTGCTGTCCTCCCCATGCAATTCTACTGTATAAATGATTTGTGTTTCTGTATACTCAGAGCACATGTAGCACATGTTGGTTCAGGTTCAGGTTGGTCCTTTCAGCTGAAAACGATTGATTCTGTTGAACACCAAAGACAACTTTGCTCTAACTTCTACATCTGTTCATTTCTTACCGGAAGGTGATTCATTTTTGAATTGCCACCACAGGAAATAGTTGACAGGCATGATTAATTGACACAGTGTCATCATCTGTCCTGCCTGAAATGCCTTCTAGCCTTGCAAATTATGGGGCGAATACACAAAGAAGGAATTTCGGCCACTGATAGCTCCATGAATTTGGCATCCCGTCTCATGGTCCGATTAACCAAATATATTGTACTAACGATATTACAGCGCAAACCGTCTGATTGCAATTATTCAATTGGCCAAGAATAAATGATCTTAAGCGAATGTGTCGGCTGTGAGGGGTGAGTCAGCCTGAGCCAGAAGAGTGGCTCGGGCCGTTTAACTTCTCTCCTTTCATTGTGCCCATATACGCCTCTACACACATGCGGGTGGGTGAAATGATACATAATTAATTAGGTAAATATGTATTACATTCTCTTATTTTAACATTTATTTTGACATTTTTGAGTTTATTAAATACCTGCAGCGATCAATAACATCGCAGCAAAAACAATAAGTGCATGTCCTCATTGTAAGAGACGCTATGCGCATTCGCGCACGAGGCACAGCAGCATAACTATATTGATTATTTAAATTGTTTTTTTTGTCATGTATGTAAAAATGATGTGAATTGGAGCTTTCTTCATTTATTTTTAATGATACAGCTGTCAGTGAATCCTGTCACTGTGTCAGTGCAGTGACTGCGCTTCAGTTACCACCAGCTATCTGAAGATGCTAATATTTCACTGTAACAGCATGTAGCTATAAGCACTGATCTTTGTGAATTGGACTGTTTTTGCAATGAGGCTCATGTGCTTAGATAGGGAACAATTATAAATATCTCCATATTGCCTAATTTAAATATGTGCAATAGCAATAGCGTCTGGCTGCTCCAGGCGTTATTTGGGCCGCACAAGGGCTGCATTTCATCCCTTGTGGGTTCTTTTAGAATGACTTGGTTTCTTTTTCTTTCACTTCACAGGCACCTAAACATGAGCTTAAAATATTTTTTGACTAGTTTACAGCTGTCCAGTAAAGAACAAGAAATAAATTAAGTATTGAAGTCTCTCACATTCACTTTTCTATGCTGTCCTCACTGGCTTGTACTGCAGCGAGTGTAGCTAGATGTTCTAACCCTTGTGATGATACACATGGCAAGTGGGCTAAGCACTGTTGGGTTCAGTAGTGCAACCCAGTGACATAGACTGCAAACAAAGTTAGTTAAATGTACAGCTGCTCATTATATGGTGATGCCACTAGCCTAGCTCATGAGAAGCGAGGACAATATCGCTTTAAACATCTCCATACGCATAAAAGAAAACACTATAAGTTTTTGGCCATTTCTGCTTTATTCAATAGTGCCAGTAGATAGACAGGAAAGTTAGGAAAGGGCTCCATCCAAAGACAACCTAGGGTGCTATGGTTAGGATTCTTATGGGATATGCCCCTACCAGGTGGCACAAATCTTTTTATCTGACTCTCAGTAAGATACCGGTAAACACAAAGCAAATGTATCCACAACTCTGTGTGCTCCCTTAACTATGAGAACTTATAAAGTAGCTCTTGTAAAAGTTACTGGGGTCATCATCAAGTAGAACAGGGATGCCTCAGAATACAAGGCTACATTGCTGTCACATCTGGTTTCTAGAAGTGGATAATAACAAAAAAGTTGAATATTATGCAACAATCAAGAGGTAGAGTTTCACCACAGTATTTGTTTGACAGTGCAGCAAATAGTTACTGGTTGGAGAAGTGATTTTTAAGATACAATTACCTGTCATTTTTTAGCAGACACTCTTTTCCAGAGTGACTTACAGTGAACAAACTACAGGGACAGTCTCCCTGGAGAAGTTCAAGGTTAAGTACCTTACTCAGGGGTACTGGTATTGAACTCATAACCTTCTGGTTGGAAGGTGTACCACCAGACCACTAAGCTATCACCACCACACAATCCACAGCTTTTAACACTGCATTACTATAAATTGCTAAAAGATCACAAAAAATGACCTTATTTTAAATTATTTGGGTAAATGAATCTCAATCCATCAAAATAAAAAAGAATGTGATGGTGTTAGACTGACCAAGAGCGGTCCAGACCATAAGCAAGGAGGCAGAGGCAGATCAAGCATAACCCCAATGTGGGCATTTATTTACAATATATACACTGTATCACCCTCTCTGGGAACCATCACCTTATCGTGGTGGAGAGGTTTGTGTGTCCCTATGAACCTGAGAGCTGTGTTGTCTGGAGCCTAGTGTTCCTGTAGGGTCTCCCAAGGCAAATTGGTCTCAGGTGAGGGGCCAGACTAAGAATGGTTCAAAACGACTTCATGAAAAAAAATGAAAGGAAAAGAGAGACCCTGCCCGGAGGAAGCCCGGGGCCCCCGTCTGAAGCCAGGCCCAGAGGGAGGGCCCGACAGCGAGCGCCTGGTGGCCGGGTTTGCCACGGAGCCCGGTCGGCACAGCCCGATGAAGCTACGTGGTGCCTCCCATCCATCCTGTGGGCCAACCACGCATGGGAAAAACCGCTGGGGTCGGGTGCACTGTCACAGTGAGAAGCTCAGCCATCCGTGAGAGACTCGGAGTAGAGCCGCTGCTCCTTTACGTTGAAAGGAGCCAGTCGAGGTGGTTCGGGCATCTAGTAAGGATGCCACCTGGGCGCCTCCCTAGGGAGGTGTTCCAGGCACGTCCAGCTGGGAGGAGACCCCGGGGAAGACCCAGGACTCGGTGGAGAGATTATATCTCCTCACTGGCCTGGGAACGCCTCAGGATCCCCCAGTCGGAGCTGGAGGATGTGGCCCTGGGAAGGGAAGATTGGGGTTCCTTACTGGAGGTGCTGCCCCCGCGACCTGACCCCGGATTAGCGGTAGACGATGGATGGATGGATGGATGGACACTGTATCACAAACAGGAGGTCACAATTGACTGCATCAAGGCCTGCTGCCTTGCCGACTCTACCCCCCACTTTCACAATGAGCAGCCTTATATAGCCTCGACAGTTAGGCCGTACCAAAAACAGATGTGGTACAGCGAGTGTTTCCGACAGAACAGTTAAAGACAAATTGTCCCGATTCTGGCTTTGTGTTTCCTGTTTTATTTTGTAAAGTTCACTCCCCTTGTGTTATGTCTAGTTGTACTTCCTGTCTGTGTGTTTCCCTCTCCCTGTGATTGTTGATTTGATCCTCCTATATCCATTCACCCTGCCCTTGTGTCTTTGCCTTTCTTCCCCAGCTGTGTCTCGTTCCCTTGTTTAGTGTCTGTTTGTATATATCCTTGCCTGTCTCATTGTTCCTTGTCGGTTCTTCACCCTTGTTCATTGATGTTACCTGGTATGCTTCCTCGTGTCTTCCCTGGTTTGTTCTGTTCAGTTTACTTTGTGGCTTGTTTTGTTGTATTTTAAGCTTTTTATGAATAAAGCTATACTTTGTTAAACCCTCTCGTCTGGCGTGCTGCATTTGGGTCCTCCCCTGTTCCACCCAGTGACAGAAGAACCGACCAGGTATAGACCCAGCAGATATCTTGGACAGTGAATTATATGATCTCTCATACACTCTAGTGCAGGGGTGTCCAGACTATGGCCCGCAGCAAATTCTAAAAGTATAATGGAATAAAGCCCAGATAGAAACTTGCGCTTGAATGTATTGTACTTCTTAGTTCTAACACAGAAACACAGTTTTGACTTGTCAGCTAACATAAAACTTCAAGTATCAGATAAAGCTTGTGCTTTAGATTTTTACTCGATTGCATGTGACGAGAGCACAGATGCGACAGACACCGCACAGCTGTTAATTTGGGGGAGAGTTGACGATAACTTTTGCGTTACGGAAGAGCTGCTTGGTCTTAGGAGTCTAAAGGGCACAACATAATTCGAGCAGAAGGAATTTACCACAGAGAATTTCAAGCTTTCCTGTCTGATGTCGATGCTGAATACGGGGACGTACTCCACCGTTCTGATGTGCGCTGGCAGAGTCGCGGCTCCATGCTGCAGCGGTTTTATTCATTGAGATCAGAAATTAACCTGTTTTTGAAAGAGACGGACCGACCTCTTCATGAGTTGAGAGACCCCCCATGTTTGGCAGACCTGGCATTTTTAGTTGATCTTACTAGTCATCTCAACACTGAACAAGAGCCTACTGCGCACATGGAAGCATTCAATGTTGCGCACTTCCCCACTCAAATATGTAAGCAAACATTTTCTGTTAACTCTGAACAAAAGCAGATTGAGAACCAAAATGACCGACAGCATCTCTGTGATGTCCTTCGTATCTCAACCACCAAACTTACTCCTGACCTGCAGCATCCTTCAGTCCAAAGCGCAGCATCACTGCTCCCACTGAGTGCAACGCTGTTCCCATTATAGGCGAGTTAAAACATATATCACACAGTATTCATGTTAATAAGCTACATTTTCAATAAATTCAGTCAATTAAAGTTGATAACATTTTCTAACTAACGTTAGTTGATGTGTTAACAAACCCAATAACTTATTTGTTTAACAAGCTTGCGATATATATATATATATATATATATAGATAGATATGTATTTTAAGCTTTTCATGAATAAAGCTCTACTTTTCTAAACCCTTTGGTCTGGCGTGCTGCATTTGGGTCCTCCCCTGTACCACCCCGTGACACAAATCAAATAATAATAAACATGAACTCTACATATTCTGAATTCGGCTATACCCGAAGCTTATCAAAATCTTAACTGTACATCAAGGTCCAAAAAAAAGACAATTTTTTCACTTCTTATTATGGCCACATAGTAAATACATCACTTTAATCACCATCTTACAAGCATCCTATGGCACATGTGTAAAATAAGTGCATTCACTCTTCTTCCTTTTTTACAGTTAGTGAGATGACTGGCACTGCATGGAGTCCACCATAGAGGTGTATGCTGGAGTGTACCCACTTAGGTTCACTCTAATAGTCATTTAAATGTTCATGTCAATGTTCATGTCTTGTTCTGAATTCTCCTTCAGAAGGTATGTAGAGCCAAATAATGCAGATATGTTTAGTGCTGCTTGCTGAATGTTGTTATAGTTTTCTGGGTCTGCAAGGCTCCATAAATGTTGTTCTTAAACTGAACAGGATTTTGGAGATGTATAACCTTCATCCCCATCTCCACAGGATTGACACTAAACAGTTCAGCCATCTTCTCTGAAATCTCTGTGATGTCTACCTCCATGAAAGGGTTGGCAATGAATGCCACATAGGGTTCCAGCTTATTAAAATCATTGAACCTATCCTCAAACTCCTGCCAAAAGACAGGTCACAATACTTATGTACATCCAAAACATCATCTGCCCCTGCATGGCTTTCCAGCATCGTAAACCACTGAAGTGTTAAAGTCTTTTATTTTTCAGTTGCTGGAGGCAAAATGACAGTTTTGCTTTAAAAGCCTTAACAGCAATGATCATGTCAGACATGGTTTTGTCCTTTAATACCGTCTCGGCCACTGTGGTCATCGCTTCCTTCACCATCCCTCCATCGCTGAATGGCTTTTTGTGCTTAGCTAAGATGTGCGCCACTTTAAATGATGTCTCCATTGCCGCGTTGGCCTTCTTCGTCCGTTGGGTGAATAATCACTGCTGTTTTTTAAGTGTTGCTTTTAGCTGGTTCACCTTTTCAGTCCGTAGCATGCTGCCTGCAGGAAAATCCTGTGCAATGTTACCGTGGACTTGAGCGTGGTGGCGCTCGACGTTGCTTCTTTTGCCAACTGAAACACTGGTCCCATAGATAAGGCACACACACTTGTCCTTCACGTTCGTAAAAGAAAAACTCTCTTTCCCACTCCACATGGAAATACTCTGTTTTCTGCGGTAATGACACGCGATTGCGTCAATCGGAGTGTACTAAAGTTAATGTGGAGTCGGTGTGTACATTTGCCAAAACAATGTCGGACTCCGTAGTTTTCTCTGGTCCTCTGCCAAATCTTTTGAATGATGACATGTTTAGCCGCATGTCATCATTCCGTCGCTGGCTCTCACGGTGGTGTCCAGATAATGATGTGGGCTTCGTAGACAATTGCCGGACTTTCTGGGGAAGACCTGGTCTGATTAGGAGTGACGGCATCCATCCTACTTTGGATGTAGCAGATCTCATATCCAATAATATTACAAAGTCTATTAGTGGACCTAATCCATGACAACCCAGAGTTGAGACCAGGACAAAGAGTTGCAGTCTTACACACTTCTCTGTGCTTCTTTCCAGGCAGTCACCCACTCAAATCCCCATAGCGACTGTGTCTGCCCCACGACCACTGAAACTAATCAAGTCTATGGTTAACAGAAGAGGAGTTATACATGAAAACCTAATTAAAATAAACACCACCGCTGCAAAAGTGCAACTAAATCGAAAAATTTAATGTGGGCTCTTAAACATCAGATCTTTATCAATGAAAGCTGGATTGGTAAATGATTTAATATCAGATAATAAGATTGATTTATTTTGTCTCACTGAAACCTGGCTGAGACATGAAGAATATGTCAGTCTAAATGAATCCACTCCAGCTGGTCATATTAATACTCACATTCCTCGAGGTACTGGCCGAGGAGGTGGAGTTGCGGCCATATTTGACTCAAACCTCTTGATCAATCCTAAACCTAAACTAAACTATAACTCTTTTGAAAGCCTTGTTCTTACGCTCTCAAACCCAACATGGAAAACAATAAAGCCAGTTTTATTTGTTACTGTGTACCGCCCTCCTGGTCCGTATTCTGAATTTCTATCTAAATTCTCAGAATTTTTATCAAATTTAGTCCTTAAAACAGATAAAGTAATTATTGTAGGTGACTTTAATATTCATGTGGATGTTGATAGTGACAGCCTTAATAATGCATTTATCTCAATATTAGATTCAATTGGGTTCAGTCAAAATGTACATGAACCAACTCACTGTTTAAACCACACTCTGGACCTTGTTCTGGGATATGGTGTTGAAATTGAAAGTTTATTAGTGTGTCCACATAATCCTCTTTTATCAGACCATTTTTTAATAATTTTTGAAGTCCTGTTACTGGACTACAAGCCAGTAGGCAAAATATCCTACGCTCGATGTTTATCTGAAAGTGCTGTGACTAAATTTAAGGAAGTGATTCCATCAGCACTTAATTCAATACCAGGACTCAATATCAATATAATGGAGGACTCCAATGCTAACTTTAGTCCCTCACAATTTAATTATCTTGTTGATAGCGCTGCAGCCTCACTGCGAATAACACTCGACTCTGTCGCTCCTCTAAAGAAGAAGATTATAAAACAGAAAAAGAAAGCTCCATGGCTTAATTTACAAATCCGCAAACTAAAACAAAAGTCGAGAAATCTTGAAAGTAAATGGCGTTCCACTAAATTAGAAGAATCTCGTTTAGTCTGGTTAGATCATCTTAAAACGTAATGCCAGAGCAGCTTATTACTCTTCCTTAATAGAAGAAAATAAGAACAACCCCAGGTTTCTTTTCAGCACTGTAGCCAGGCTGACAGAAAGTCACAGTGACGACTTCATGAGCTTCTTTAACGATAAAATTATAATTATTAGAGACAAAATTAATCTCCTCCTGACCTCAATTAGTAATGACTTAACTTCAACTGTTGGAATTTTAAAAACATCTGTAACTCCTGAAATATATCTAGACTGTTTTACTCCAATCAACCTTAACCAACTAACTTCAACAATCTCATCGTCTAAGCCATCAACCTGTCTTTTAGACCCGATTCCAACTAAACTGTTTAAAGAAGTTTTACCCTTAATTAACACCTCGTTATTAAATATGATCAACCTGTCTCTATTATCTGGCTACGTACCACAATCCTTTAAAGTAGCTGTAATAAAACCACTTCTTAAAAAGCCTAGTCTTGATCCAGAGGTTTTAGCCAACTATAGGCCGATATCTAACCTTCCCTTTCTCGCTAAAATCCTTGAGAAAGCAGTCGCAAAACAGTTGTGTGACTTTTTACATAATAATAGTTTATTTGAGGTTTTTCAATCTGGATTTAGAGTTCATCATAGCACAGAGACGGCACTGGTGAAAGTTACCAATGACCTTCTATTGGCATCAGACAAAGGACTTGTCTCTGTTGTTGTCTTGTTAGACCTCAGTGCTGCTTTCGACACTGTTGATCATGACATTCATGATCGATTCTATTCACCTTATATATGCTTCCTTTGGGCAATATTATAAGGAACCACTCTATAAACTTTCATTGTTATGCGGATGATACCCAATTATATCTGTCAATTAAACCAGATGAAACCAATCAATTGGCTAAACTTCAAGCATGCCTTAAAGACATAAAAACTTGTATGTCTATCAACTTTTTGATGTTAAACACAGACAAAACTGAAGTTATTATACTTGGCCCTAAACGCCTCCGAAACGCATTTTCTAATGACATAGAAGCTCTGGATGGCATTAACTTGGCCTCCAGCACCACTGTAAGGAATCTTGGCGTCATCTTTGATCAAGATCTGTCGTTTAACTCCCACATAAAACAAATCTCAAGGACTGCCTTCTTTCATCTACGTAACATTGCAAAAATAAGACACATCCTGTCTCAAAATGATGCAGAAAAACTAGTCCATGCATTTGTTACTTCAAGGCTGGATTACTGCAACTCACTGTTATCAGGTTGTCTCAAAAAGTCGCTTAAGACTCTTCAGTTGATCCAAAATGCAGCGGCACATGTATTGACAAGAACAAGGAAACGGGATCATATTACTCCTGTATTAGCTGCTCTGCACTGGCTCCCGGTAAAATACAGAATAGAATTCAAAATCCTTCTCCTGACTTACAAATCAATTAATGGTCAGGCTCCAGCATATCTTAAAGATCTCATAGTACCTTATAAACCAACTAGAGCATTACGCTCCCAGACTGCAGGGTTACTTGTGGTTCCTAGAGTCTCTAAGAGTACAATGGGAGCCAGAGCCTTCAGCTATCAAGCTCCTCTCCAGTGGAACCAGCTTCCAGTTTGTGTTCGGGAGGCAGACACACTCTCCACATTTAAGAGTAGGCTAAAGACTTTCCTTTTTGATAAAGCTTATAGTTAGGGCTGGCTCAGGTTTGCCCTGGATCAGCACCTAGTTATGCTGCTATAGGCTTAGACTGCCAGGGGACACCTCCCTGCTCTCTTCCTTCTCTTCCTCTCTCCTCCCCTCCCTCTCTTCTTCTCCCTCTCTATATGTATGCATTTATGTAAATGTATGTTACTAACTCACCATCCGGGGTATCATCCCCGGAGTGTCTGTCTCTCATGTGGCAGGTTGCCACTGATAAAGTTTACGTCAGGATTATGAATCGTGACAGCGCCTGCTGACCTGGTCCTGCTGGACACCGGGAAGCCTTATTGACATTTTCCTGGATTCATCCATACTTTCTATTTTTTTTTTTTTTTTTTCAACACAACATAATTTCTGTCAAATGTTGTATTTGTACTATGTTGTTTATCCTGTACACACGACATCTATTGCACGTCTGTCCGTCCTGGGAGAGGGATCCCTCCTCAGTTGCTCTCCCTGAGGTTTCTTCCATTTTCCCCCCTTTAATTTTGGGGTTTCTTTTAGGAAGTTTTTCCTTGTGCGATGCGAGGGTCTAAGGACAGAGGATGTCGTAACCTGTACAGTCTGTAAAGCACACTGAGACAAATGTATAATTTGTGATATTGGGCTATACAAATAAATTTGATTTGATTTGATTTGCTTTTTCTTGACCTGGCCACCTTCGTTGTCCATCTTAAATCTGAATAAACTCGCTATAGTACCAAACTCCTCACTCCTCAATTTAAGTGCGAGGAAGTGCATTTATTGTCGTCAAATTTTTTGAACACAGTCTGTGAACCGCGAGCTACTGAAAAGCTGACCTGTAGCTCGCGGGCGACGTGTTGGAGACCTCCACTGTAGAGGTTCACAGCATCAAAAAAGTAATTTTTCAAGTTTGTGGTGGCTATTCTGTTGAACTCCACAAATAACTACAACAACAGTGAATAAATAGGCCTGTGACACCATCAGCAAGAAATTATTTTAAGATTTTAAGTGGGAATAGTGTAATAAACGAATTCTAATTAAAGTGTAGCATAGTGAACACTTCATCAAAACCTGTTCTTCTCCTGGTTATAATTTCTTAAACTGAAATATCGTCCATAGGATTCTGGCATCTCACCTCCAGTGTACTGGACCACGCTGCTGTTCAGTGAAAGCAGTTGCCACAAGCCTCTCATATGAATAGGACAAATATTTTTTTGGGTAAAAAATGTTTACCGTCTGTAGATTACAGACAAATGCCTTCATATGCTTTACGTCATTACAGGGAACTACTTGTTTTGGATATGAATGTAATTGCATTTATATAAATATCAATTTGAGGCTTTAGTTATAAAAACTATTTAAAAATAATTTTGATTTTGCAGTATTTTGCCAGTACAGAAAATAAATAACACTTAGTTAATTAGTTGGGTTTAGCGCCACCCAAGAGGATTGTTATTGGTTTAAAAAGAAACACAGACAGTTATCAAGTGATAATAAAGTAAACTACTGTTCCAGATACCTGTGACAAAATGTGTTGTGCCTTTGTAGATACAATGTGATCTATAAGTTGTTGAAATTGCACCTTTTCTTAAGAAATTTCAGGTTGTTCATATTGTTTAGTAAAACAGATAGTTCATTAAATTTGAACATTTTCAGAACGTATTTGTACTTTCTTGCAAAACGAAGGGAAACATTTGGAGTTGTCGTTATTTATAGGTTATTATGCTATGATTTTACTGGTCTGGCCCACTTGAGATCAAATTTTGAGTTTGACACCTCTGTAGAGTGTGAGTTTGAAGATGTGCACATTGTGCAGGGTTATTGAAGGAGCAATAGGAGTTTGATGATTGATGAATTTAGATTGTTGTGGAGCCAGTAGTAGAGGCCCCTTATTAATTTGGAGTAGCTGGCTCAGAACTACACATTACACTTTGTAGGAATGATTTTTCAATGGTTTAATACTCTTATCCATCCATCCATCGTCTACCGCTTATCAGGGGTCGGCATCCTTACTAGATGCCCTAATCAACTCAACTGGCTCCTTTCAACGCAAAGGAGCAGCGGCTCTACTCCGAGTCTCTCATGGATGGCTTAACTTCTCACCCTATCTCTAAGGGAGATGCCAGCCACCCGTCTGAGAAAACCAATTTCAGCTGCTTGTACCTGTGATCTCGTTCTTTCGGTCATGACCCAGCCTTCATGACCATAGGTGAGGGTAGGAACGAAGATCGACCGGTAGATTGAGAGCTTTACCTTCTGGCTCAGCTCTCTTTTCGTCACAACGGTGGGGTAAAGTGACTGTCGTACCGCCCCCGCTGCTCCGATTCTCCGGCCAATCTCTCGCTCATTCGTCCCGTCACTCGCGAACAAGACCCCAAGGTACTTGAACTCCTTCACTTGGGGCAAGGGCTCATTCCCTACCCGGAGTAGGCAATCCACCGGTTTCCTGCTGAGAGCCATGGCCTCAGATTTTGAGGTGCTGATCCTCATCCCAACTGCTTCACACTCAGCTGCGAACCGATCCAGTGACTGTTGAAGGTCACAGACCGATGATGCCATAAGGACCACATCATCTGCAAAGAGCAGCGATGAGATCCTCAGGCCACCAAACTGCAAACCCTCTCCTCCACGACTACGCCTCGATATCCTGTCCATGAAAATCACAAGCAATGTTGACGAGGCGTGTCAACCAAGACAGCCCCTCAACACCCAAAGCCTTCAGCATTTCAGGACGGATCTCATCAACCCCTGCGGCTTTGCCACTGTGGAGTTGTTTGATGATGATTCCCCATCAGCTTCCAGCTCTGCCTCTACCATAGAGGGCGTGTCAGTCGGATTCAGGAGTTTCTCAAAGTGCTCCTTCCACCGTCCGATAACCTTCTCAGTCAAAGTCAGCAGGGTCCCACCCTTGCAGAACACAGCTTGGATGATTCCCAGCTTCCCCCTCCTGAGGTGCCGGATGGTTTTCCAGAAGCACCTTGGTGCCGACCGAAAGTCCTTCTCCATAGCTTCTCCGAACTTTTCCCACACCCGCTGCTTTGCCTCTGCCACGGCCTTTCTAGTCCTTTGGTACCCTGCAACTGTTTCCGGAGTCCTCCCGGATAACATAACCCGGAAGGACTCCTTCAGTCGACGGCTTCCAAGACCACCGGGGTACACCACGGTGATTGAGGATTAACGCCTCTTGAGGCACCTAAGACCTTGAGACCAAAGCTCATCACTGCAGCTTGAGCAATGGAGGTTTTGAACATCGCCCACTCTGGTTCAATGCCCCCAACCTCCACAGGGATCTCTGAAAAGCTCAGCCGGACGTTCCCAGTTCACCTGCACTACCCGTTTGGGCTTACCAGGTCCGTCCAGAGTCTTCCCCCACCCCTTGATCCAACTCACCACCAGATGGTGATCAGTTGACAGCTCCGCCCCTCTCTTCACCCGAGTGTCCAAAACATACGGCCTCAGATCAGATGATACAATCACAAAATCGATCATTGACCTTTGGCCTAGGGTGCTCTGGTACCACGTACACTTATGAGCATCTTTATGTTCGAACATGGTGTTTGTTATGGCCATTCCATGACTAGCACAGAAGTCCAACAACAAACGACCGTTCAGGTTTAGAGCAGGTAGACCGTTCCTCCCAATCACGCCTCTCCAGGTGTCTCCATCTGGGGTGAACTCCAACGTAGCAGCGCTCAGCCGGGGACTTGTGAGTATCAACACACACGTCCGACGCCTCACACCTTGGGCAACTCCAGAGAAGAAGAGTCCGACCCCTATCCAGGAGTATGGTTCCAGAGCCAAGACTGTACGTAGATGTAAGCCCCACCAGATCCAACTGGTAGCGCTCCACCTCCTGTACTAGTTCCGGCTCCTTCCCCCGCAGAGAGGTGACGTTCCACGTCCCCAGAGCCAGCCTCTGCTGCCCGGGTCTGGTCTGTCGAGGTCCCTGACCATCACTGCCACCCGTGAGACAGCGCACCCGACCCTAGCAGTTTTTCCCATGAGTGGTGGTTCCACAGGATGGATGGATGGGAGGCAATACGTAGCTTCTTCGGGCTGTGCCCGACCGGGCTCCGTGGCAAACCAGGCGCTCGCTGTCGGGCCCTCCCTCTGGATCTGGCTCCAGAAATTAACACCTGGCCAATTAAAAATGCCTAATATTAACAGGCATGGCCAAACGGGCCTACGAACATAAAAGACCTCAAAGATGCTGAAGGCAGCAACAGCTAGCCAGAGGGGTGAGATCATCTTACATGTGATGCAAGTGTTAACATTATAGAAACGTGCATAAGAGTGATATGTAAGGCAAATGGTTGGAGGAAAATAGTCCTTTCTCCAATATCCACCAATGAGGAGCAGAGTATGGAAGTATAAATCAAATGTTTCGCTGCCCAGTCGTCAGACTGGCGCGGGCGTTTTTTTCCGGTTTTACCACTTTCACGAAAGAATAAACTCTGGTCGTCTCCAGTGAATTATTTTTTTTACCTGTTTTGAGACTTCAGTAAGTAGTTGAAAACTAAATGTGTTGGTGAAGAGGTCCAGACTCTTTTTCTGGTCCAGAATTGGACTTCTTTACCTCTAACCCAACCCTCCCAGTTATTGCTTTTAGGGATGTCACCATACCAGAAATTTAGCAGTCGACCAAGACCAGTTAAATTCCATTCTTAATACCCAATTTCATATCTGCTTTGATCTAGCCATTTGTAGTATTAATGATGTATTATAAGTTTCCTAGAGCTAGTATTAGGAAGTTAAACGGTGATAATTCCCTCTCTAATATCTATTTTATATTGCTGTGAAAACATCTTCAATCAGCTGTTTTTTGCCAAAGATTTCATTTTACAAGGTTACATTTGAGCACATCATGATAACGTTAGAAGACAGCGTTCTCCCTCGGTTCAGGGGTGTTGTCAAGGTGGTGAATCTATCCATACAGGAGGAGATAGATTAATAACAGCTAACATTTATTGCTCTCCTTCTGCCGATAACAATACAGATTTGTTGTTCATAATGTAGCATTATCAGGGAAAAATAGGCCGCTTCATAACACAGCCTATGTTAATGTATCAAAAAAGAAATAGGGGTGTTAAAATAAATTTGTAAACAGTAATAAACAGAAAATGGAGATGTAATATATTACATCTGCGATTTACTTTAAACTTTGAGTTTGACCAATAGTATCATTACTGACTCCATATTAATAACTCCATACAGTATGTGTCTGGTTGTCTTTGTTCCTTCAGAGAAATACCTGTACCTGCAGTGAATAGAGAGAGCCTTCATGTCCAGGCTGCTTCTTCAAAGGTGGTGTGTATAACCCACACTGAGCCACAGCTTCATGCATGGCTGCAAGTGAGCATTGTTTTCATTACCAAGTCATCTTATTTTTATTAAATAACTGAAGTCTATAAAATTGCTGATATAATGGAAAATGTCCATTGCAACGTGGATGTCCTCAAAGTGTGTTATTTGAAGAGAGTGTTGAGTAGAGAACAGCAATCAGTCTTCCAGTTGGACCCTCACAGTTTGGGTTGGGGCATGTCTGTGTCCAGAGCCTCCACCTGTCCATTGTTCTGGGAGCTGAGAAAGGTGTGGTCCTGATTCAAGTAGGTGGTGATGAACTCTGGGAAATCTCTCTTTAGGACCACCTCCAGGAACATGTCTGCTGCTGTGTGCAACCTCTGTTTAGCCCTGAAGAAGACAGACAGTGTCCTAACTCCTGAGCCACAGTGGTGATCCAACAGAATATTCTCCAGTTATATAAATAACTGCTGAAACCCATTTCTAACAGGAAAAGACTAAAAGTTACTGAAAGATGATATAAAAATGTTAATGTTAATCAAAGTTATCGATATGTCAAAATGTTGTCTCTCACTATCTCATAGTTTTGACTTACTGTATTATAATGCTGACCTGTATTTATAATCCCTAATTTATATCCCTAAAAACAAACATTAGCTAGAAAGTCATCTTATGCTACAACTGTGATGGTTAGTTTGTAAATAAATGTAAGGTGAAACGACTTGATACAGCTATAAACTGTAGCTGAAAAACAGCAGTACTCTGACAGGGATCTGCACAGACAAAGATATACATGTCTCAATAGAGAGCTGTTGTAGTAAAGTTTATTCTATTGAATGCTCTGCCTTGTGATGTAGTAATATATAAGACAATATAGTAAAAGGTACAACAAAGTATTCAGTATATTTGTATCTATATCTAATGTTAAAAGTAGACACTGTGCATGTAACCATGCTATCAAAAACAAAGTATTAAGAACCTCAGTGATAAGGGAGTCAGAGATGAGCTCAAGATGAGTTCATTGTGGAAAAGTCCCTAACATGCCAGACATAGTGGAGTCAGTAACAAGCCTGGCCAAAGGGGGTGAGATTATCTTATACATGACACCATTATAAACATGCAGACAGGAATGATCTGGAAGAAAATTCAAGGAGGTTCACATTCCTTCCCCCATTTTCCACCAATGAGGTCAGGGTATGTGGGCTATAAGAGTACAAGCGCAGCCAGTGTATCCTCAGTCCGTCTCCGGAGTCAACTAAGATTTTTCTCTCTGTTTTGAAGAATAAAAACTATTGCACTGGACTCTGATACTCTCCATTGAATGTGTTTAACCTAACTCCAATAGCTACTCAACGGTACTGAAGGTAAGGTGTTGGTGACTCTTATCCTGGCCCAGATATGGACTTTTTTCTCCAACAGTGCATGGGTTGTATAATTTACAGAGCAGATCTGCTATTACAGATTACACCCATCAGTGCATTCACGGAAATGCTCCATCCTACCTCAGAGAACTGCTCACCCCACAAACCTCCACAAGAAACCTTCGTTCTGTAAAGGCTAACCTCCTCCTTCCCCCCAGGACCAAACTCAAAACCATGGGAGATCGCGCCTTCTGCTCTGCCGCTCCCAGACTGTGGGAGACTAAAAACGCATCTTTTTAACAGAGCATTTTGCTAGACTTTAACCTTTTTTTTTTTAACAGAGCATTTTGCTAGACTTTAACCATTTTTTTTAACAGAGCATTTTGCTAGACTTTAACCATTTTTTTTAACAGAGCATTTTGCTAGACTTTAACCATTTTAAAGTGTTGTCTTGTCTATCAAATGTTATTTTATTTTTTAAATGTATATTTTTCTCATCGTTTTTACTCTGTGGCACTTTGAGTTTTGTTTACGTAAATGAAAAGTGTGCTTATAAATAAAATGTATTATTATTATTATTATTATTATTATTATTATTATTATTATTGCTATTGTGGGAAAAAATTATTTCATGTCAATGGAGCCAGTGATCTACCATGGACACATGCCCACATTATGTCCACATCACTCTAAAGGCTTGTCCCAGAAAGTAAAACTGCTCTGCGCTGGCTGTTCTCGAAATTGCCACAGAGCGCTGCGCTCAAAGTTGAGATAATGAGATATCTGTATGAAACGGCACAGGTAACCATAGAAATAAAACTAACTAGCTGTCCTACCTCGCAGTGAGCACAGAGAACATTTCCTATCATGTGAAGGCAATTTAAGGTGTGTCTGCTTACCTATCAGACTTACAGACAGTCCAGAGATCCACCATGAGCTCCTTGGTGAGGTCAGTCACCAGCCGCCTGCTCATCACCCTGCTGTCGTCCTCCAGCTGAGTCTGATGACGGATCCACTGCCACACCTGACACATACACAATCACACACACAGTATTGTCAGTTTATTCAAACTTCCGGGTCAACGTGGCTTTACAATGACGATTGAAGGGACAGTTCACCTGAAAATGACTCACCTGAAGTGTTATTTATCAATCTAGATCATTTTAGTGCGAGTTGTCAAGTGTTGGAGAAGTTGGTCGTAGATATAATGGAACTAGATAATACTCGGTTTGTGGTGCTCAAAGTACCGGAAACATACGTTTGAAAAACTCTACAGCAAAGTCAATTTCCAGAAATCATGATCCGGTTACTCAAGATAATCCACAGACCTTGTTGTAGGAACCATTTCATTACACTCGCCAATCGTTTCACCATGCAGAAGGTGGCGTGCGTCTACTCATGGACAAGAGGCTCACCTGAGCGAGCTAATGTTACAGTTCAGCGGAGGAGGACACCATTAAAGTTCACAGCTAGTGAGCACAGGCCTGTCGTCCACAAGTAGATGCACACTTCCTTCTGTGCGGTGATACGGTTGGCGGGTGTAAGGAAATAGTTCCTACATGAAACCACAAGCCGAATTCCATCTAGTTCCTTTATATTGGAGAGAAGTCAGACATCTTTACGGTCGATAACACTCGACAACTCACACCAAAACTATCTAGATTGATAAATAGCACTACAGGTAAGAGGAAAAATATGTATGTATTTGACTTTAGGGTGGACTGTCCGTTTAACAATAAACTACTCCTAAGTGTGAAAAGGGCACTTACCCTTAATCTTTACATTTAATTATAAAGCTTTTGTTTTTCTATTGAATAACAGGGATCTACAGCACACAATTTTCAGTTTTGATTGTTTCACATCTCTTCTCTGTAGGAGTTTCTGTCTGTGCTCTTACTGATTTGAAGTGGGTCGGGCTCAGGTTGAAAAGAACGATGTCACATATTTCTGTACACCAATTTAGCAATATTTAATTGAAGTTGTGATGGCATGGGTGGGTGGTTGCTTATGTTTTCAGTCCACTGTTAATCAAATCAGATCAAAGCTGCCCACACAGTCCTGGTGAAGGAGGTAAGGTGAGTCTCTCTGGAAGGCAATGTCTGTAGGGTTGTTCAGTCAGTCGGTCCACCACTTTCAGACTGATATATCGCATTGGATGGATTGACATTTTGTACAGACACTTATAGAAGAATTGTAATGACTTTGGTGATCCCGGACTGTTCATGTAGTGCCACCAGCAGGTTGACATTTGCATTTCAGAATGATTTCATTTAAAAACAAATGATACCTTTTTGATGGAAATATTACCACCATTTTGACCGTTTTCAATACACTTTAGCTTTTGGCTCATGACTCCTGAACTGTGTAAGCCAATTTTAAGTCATGCTAGTGGCAGTGTGGTTCGGTCGGTCCACCCATATCTATGAGCCCACCACGGTGGTCCAGATTGAAACATCAACAATTATTGGATGGATATGGTTTCCAGTGGATGAAGCCTGTTTTCTTGGTGATCCACTGACTTTTCATCTACGGCCACCATGAGGTTGTCGGTTGTGGTTTTGAATCAAATCCCTCAGGTTGAATTTTAATAACTTGGGTGGTCCTTTGACTTTTACCTGCAGAACTAGTGACATCCCTCAGCCTGGGTTGAACTTTGTGTATACTGCTAATTAGCTAATGTTCAAATACAAATACGCTAGACTTAGATTTGCTGCTAAACATCAGCATGTTAGCGTTGTTGATGGTAGTGAAAGAAATCAGCCTTGATTTGTGTCGTCGTGTTCAATGAGTCAGAGGAGTGACAGACGTCAAAAGCGCCTTCAGGTTTATTTTCATGGATTCTTTGGTTCAAGAACCTCTGTCTGTATAGGTCCTGCTCATTTTACAAATGCATTTTCTTCACCACATTTTATTTGACAGAATTAGTATAAAAATATTTAAATGAACAGACATTTTTTTCCTTTGATATCCCATTTTGTTTTCCTAAATTAAAGTTTTTATCATAAACTTCTATATGTCTTGAAAACACAGTTGTAATACACTATGCAATCCTTTGAAATGTATTAGATAGCATTTAACCTGCAGGTGGTGCTACAGCAACATGATGAGTGTCCTGGGTAATATCTCAGTGGATTTGTCTGACTCATGAAATGTATAATTCCTCCTTGTGCAAAGCTCTAATATTTGCAGACAGGCTTTCGTTCACCGTATGCTGGATCCAGAGCCAGATTTAAACATCTTAAACATTTTCTGTAAAAAAAAATATATTTATAGGATTTAGGAGGCATACACTGTGCTTTGTAGTTTGTCTTGGCAGTAATGCCCACAGGGACGGTGCTGAAGTTGGATCGTGTAATCCTAAACCCACCTGTGATCTGGAAATCTCTGCTGTGGCTGAATCTTCAACCTGGCCTTTGTAGAAAAAGTGGCCTTTACCTGGGAAACAGAGCACGCTTTTAACTATCTACACAATAGGACTGACTTCATACTGTCTGCTCCTAAATATGGGGAGAACAAGAATATGTCAATGTAGATACCTGATAGCCAAGCATTAATGAAGAGGACACCAACTGCAACGTTATACTTCAAACCATAAAGGGTAACTCCTCCCTGAGGAAAAACAAAATACATAGAAATACACTTATGCAGGATATCCAGTTCTTTTACATAAAGCTATCAGTATTCCTTTTATCATGCTCTGTCACATCATATACTGAGTTCATTTATCAACAACACTGAACACCTGAGGGAGATTTTGGAGCGACATGTTGGACAGCTGTCTCCACCACCATCATCAAAACACCAAATGAGGGAATATAAGTGTTCATCCCTGTAGTGGAGTTCTGGAGGAACAAAACTTCACTAAGACATTTTATGATGTCACCCATATGTTTCATCATTCCCTCCCAATAATATATGCAGTAAGTAAAATAGCGCCCTCTTCTTGAATAATGCCTACTAAATCTGTAACTAACAACTATAGATGATAACAAACTGCTTGTCTCAGTGTGATTAGAAATGGATGGATTTACAATCATTGGCTGAATCTGAAGGAATTATTTAATGTTCAAACAATACAGCTTTGCAATGTGTCCGGCTGGTAATAAGTGAGCGACTGACCGAAGGCATGGACAGTAGGTCATCAGGAGTCACAGTGACATCATTTCGAAGTTGGTGAAGCTGGTTATCACCTTCAGTGTGGAGCTTGAAGAGCTAGCAAAGGTGCAGAATTTCCAAGAACAGAAAAGATAAGTCATTATTAGCCACTCTGTGTTCATAGAAACATTTGTATGGTTTATTATAATAGTGCTTACTTTCTGCATGGGCTCAATCAAACTTAGATCATATACCATGAAACCGTCCACACCCGCCTTGATCTCGAGCAACTTCAGTCTGACGGGTGGGAGAAAACAGTGTCAGAGCGGCCGACGTAATTCAATTGAAAAATGCCGGCACTGTGAATATATCGGTCAAGCCAGCATATAATACAAACATCACCAGTGTGCATGCACGCTGATGATACTGTATACCATGATGTAGCAATAACTAAGTCAGATTTCTTGTGTGTACTGAAATACTTGAGAACGCTGGCCTCCCATCACCACTTGAGTGTGATAGAAATCCTCAAGACACTCTGACAAGTCCTCTGGTTTTTGTTGAGGAAGTATTCAGATTATTGTAAAATGACTCCATTATAAGATAAAGTCCGGCATTCAAAATCCTTGAATAAATATTTTAAAGTATTATAAGCTACAACGCATGCCCATTGGTTATAAATTGCTTTACAATAACTGAATATAATATCAGTAAAAGAACTCAGATATAGTCTGGATTATTTTTAAATAAATCCTAGTGTGACTTTATTTCTATAGGTCTAGCAAAAAATATATAATTATTTATTTCCTAAACGATAAATAGTTATTTATTTCCTAAACATTAAATATGAATATTTATTTGGCACAGTAAAGAAACCACATTTTGATTTTGGGACGGTTGGGACAAATGTTCGTCTGGAGTAGAGACACACCAGTGCACTTTTCTAGTTTCTTAATGGGAAGTTTCCTGGCAGTTATTAAAGTACAGAAAATCTTTTTTACACCCAAATACATATTCATTAATTATTGGAAGTGTAACTTTCCGTAAACGTTTAATTAATTATTATTAATTATTGACAATTTTCACTTTTCTCATGTTCAACTGATCTGTTTATCAACTGAATATTGTCTCTATTTTTACTATAGGTATGTATAGTTTTTACATACCACTTTCTTGTTAGAAAACAAAGAAGTTAATCCGAAAAAACAAGTAATATCAAGCAATACCAAGGATAGTTATAGATTCTGCAATATGTACGTACACTTTATTATCATTAGCTAATGTTAGCCAGCACAAAAGATGCTGCTCATACCAGGCCATGTTAGCTAGACCAGCACAACCCCTGAGTGTCTTGAATTGAGAAAGTTTGTATCAACCTTTCAGTAGTAAAAATCTATTATTGATTTTTTCTAAAGTCAGTCTCACTTTAATGCCATCCTCAGGTCAAACTGTACATTGTTAGAGCCATGACTAATAATTCTGAGTTATGTGTGAGTTATGAGTTAGTCCAGCACTTTTCTATTCTGGGGTTTGACTGGTGCTGTGGCTTTGAGTCAGTGAATGTCTTTAATGTTTCAGGAAGAATGTCTTTGTGACAGAAAACACAGCCACAGTAAATCCATCATGAGTTTATATTCAGTAAATGTTAAATGTTCTGCTTTATATAGTGCTTTTCCAATCTTCACTATCATTCACACACACAGACCATTGGCCATCGGGAGCAATTTGGGGTTCAGTATCTTGACCAAGGACACTTCGACATGCTGACTGCAGGGCCTGGGGATCGAACCACCAACCTTCTGACCAGTGGATGACCGCTGGACCTCCTGAGGCACAGCCGCTGTCTGTCATGTATGTGTGTGAACAGTGATGTTCCTACCGAGTGACAGACGCCATCACTCTCCTGTGGGAGTCACTGAGCGGGTCCTGAGGCAGCAGCGAGGCAGCCATGCCTCCTGTGGCCAGCGCTCCCCTCCGATGACACGACTGAACCAACAGGTCCATGTAGCTGCGCAGAAAACGCTTCTCCATGTTCACATATTTACTGCGGTCGGGCAGCAGGAAGGCCCGTCTGGGACCTAGAGGAGAAACACATGACCTCTTGACGTTTTCACCATAACTTTGGTGTACAATTTGCTTACTGTAAAAAGGTTATTAATACTAATAAATACACTGCATCACACCTATTCTTTAATACTTTATTCTAATAGTACATTTGGCCCTGGACCTTCCCTGAAGTAATGCTTGGGTTCAGAGGCTCAGTGTAAAACATAGGGTTGTCTGGAGCAGCCAAAAGTCAGAAGGTTTAACGCACCAAATTTATTGATAAAGGAGGCTGAATAATCCCAGATGCCACAGTTGAGTCCTGCTGAATGCTCTCGCAGCTCGTAGAGAATCTCCTCCATCTCAAAAGCTGCTAATACATTTTCAATCAGCACCGTCGCCTTGATGCTGCCCTGTGGAAGACCCAACTAAACACAGACACACAAATTCACTTCGATACATGATTTACTGTACATGAGTAGGTGTAGCCTAACGGGTGTATGAACACCAGGGAGGAGTGCTGAAGATTTTGAGAGTTAAGTAAAGAACAAAAGTCATAATATTTTGAGCCTACAGATGTATTTTCACAAGAATAAAGTGGTAATATTCTGGCAAAAATATATGAATAGGAGAAAAATATTGGTTCAGCATGTTGCATGGTATGATTGAATGCGGGATTACATGTGTGGGTTTTGTGTGACTGGTATACAGCTCTGCACCTGCAGGCTATATCACACCTCTGGCCTCTGCTACATCAAATGAAAATGATCAAGTGTAAGCATCATCAGAAAAATAGATGACTGATATGTGCATCAAAACTGACACACAGACCTTCTGTTGTGTCCACACAAATATCTTGTTCCAGAGTCTGGCCTCCATGAAGCTCTCCACCTGGAAAACAAGGAGAAACAGTAGCTTCATGTTTACTGTATTCATATTAGACAAGTTATCAGGGTGTGCGTGTGTGTTACTTTTGAGAGGTAGAAAAAGGGTCCGCTCTTGTTTTGGAGAAGTGTCTCTCCACAGTGAAACATGAGGATTCCAAAGTCAAAGAGAGGACCAGGAGCCTCCTTCCCCTCCACCTGGTAAACAGATAAGGTATTCTTTATTAATGAATTATTCTCTTTTGATTAATCATATACTGATTTAGCCTATAACACGTCAAGACCACAGAACCACATTTGATTTTGGAAACTGCTTATTTTGTCTGATGGTATTCAATTTACATTCATATGAATATGAAAATGAGATATTTCAGAAGTTAGAACCAGTAAATGTTTGGTATTTTTAAATGGTATTTTTCAGCAGAGTAATCATATCAGTTCCCACAAATAATACAAGCAAGTCTTGGACCTGTGAAGTGTGAATATTTGGTTGAAATGTCAGCTAAAAGCCACAATCACAGATTACTGCACCCCCCATGTGAAACTAGTGTAACTCTGTTAGAGCCCCTTTGTCACTTTTTCTGTTATTATTATTATTATTATTATTATTATTATTATTATTTGTCTTTCAAATTTCTGAAACAGTGGTTTTTGTTTTCCAGACATTGTTAGTTATTACAGTGGTTCCCAAATGGTGTGCCAGTGCCGTGAGACAAATCCTTGTGTGCCGTGGGATTTTGAAACAATTAGGTATATTGCATTTAACTGTACACAAGGTTATGAATTATTTTGTTATTTACTTCAGTGTTTCCCCTAGGTTTACTGCTCTGCGGGGTGCTGCCTGGGTTGGATGACTTTTTAAATTCTCCCCTTACTTTTCCTCTGCGCTGTCTCTGACCAAGTGTGTGCGCTCGCGCGTGTGCGTGTGTGTGTGTGTGCGTGTGTTCGGAAGCGGTGCTCCGCCCTTCACGAAGCAGAGGAGAGAATGTAAATACACAAAGCAACTGAAACGTTCACATAAATTATATGAAATACGTAAGTTTATTTCATAAAAGAGCACCTGTTCAATGTGAAAAGTGAGTTGTGAATATAAAGCACTGTACTTTATCCTACACATTTATTTCACAATATAGAAACAATAGGTCGTATATGCTTTGGCCTAAATATTAATAAATGTCTCTAGGTACTACCACAATGTAGGTTTATTTTTAATTCAACCACTTCAACTGTAGGTTTGAATCTCACTGACTTAATAGAGTGAGTGAAGTACAGATGTTCTACTACCATCATGTTGTGCTCCACCATGTTCCAGGCGCGAGGACGAAGCATCAGCACTGGAGCCTGAGAGATGTGTGGAACATCTGTTAACACATGAGAGTATGTGCACTGTGACACCTGGAATACCCACACATGTGCAACTACAAATACTTCTGACCATGTGCAGTAATGTGGCTGTGCTACCATGAGTATCATATAAAGTAAACCACTTACTTGGGAACTGGTTGTGAACGGCCTTAAAAACATTATGAAGGCCTTTGATCTGGTTGTAATATGTCGGACAGTTCCCATCATCAAAGTCAACCTGGAAGCAAAGAGAATTCAGTCAGAGAAGCCTTCTGATGAGCGTGTGCAGAGGGACATGCTGCTTTGAGATTAATGCTAAGCTTGTTAACATGCTCACAATGACAATGCTAACATGTTGCTAATCAGAATCAGAATATCTTTATTGTGATTATACTCATGTGCAATGAAATGTCGCAGGCTTCTCTCTATGCATTTTAAAATAGTACACACAATAAATAAATAAGGAAACAGTAAATAAGTTTTGAAAAAAACACTAATAGCAGCCAAGAAAGTACAAAAATAGAAGGCAATATTTAAATTAATATTTACAAATGATAATGAGCAGGTAATATCACATTCATCTGTGTTCAGAATATTAGCGTGCTAATATTTGTACACAAACTACAACATTATCATAAAACTAAATATTGGATTATGAAAATTTTGTTTATGTGGTGATGATGTCGTCGGTGTGTTTTCAGAGTGTCCTGCTGTCCCTAACTGACAAAACCAAATTATAAAAATGATCATAACTTATATATTTTCTTCATGTTACGACTGTGATCACATAGGACACAATTTTGTCCTGTTCAAATGCTTTGTAAAGGTGTTGGCATCACTGCTAACAGTGGCAGCGCAGATACTACTGCTACTGTATGTATGGAAACCTGAAGTTAACTATTCTTCTAAGTAAGAGTTTGATATTTAAAGGATAAGGCTGGTGTTATTCTACAATTTTCTTGTTGTCAACAAATCCCATAAAAATGCCAAAACCAATGAAGTGTTAGTCCGTCTCATAATACTTTGCATCTTTCCTACCCTATCTTATATGTTGACATTGTATGTCTGCAGGGTACATGATTATATGTTTGAGTAAGTGTTACTTTGTTCTGTTTGGTATTTTCTCTTTTTTGATATTGTTGTTTGGCTCATAAAACAATCAACTTAAAAAGAGAATGAGTAATTTCATAGAACAGCTTGCAACTAGGGTTCTTGCAGATATTATTCAAACAGGAGGAAATAGTGCATTTGCTGGGGACTATTTTCAACAGCCGATTAATCCACATTTGACACTCCAGTGAGTATTTCTGGGTGCAGGATGGTATAGGTGAGATTGTTACATTGCCACATAGCATAGATTCACATGAACAGAGTTAAACTCAACAAGAGTTTAGTTGAAGTTACACACTGCATGCAAGTGTCCTCCCTATGTAAATGATTTCCACATGAGCAGTATGTCAGTATGGTCACAGGTAAGTAATAGAGGTGCTACCTGTATTCCTTGTGCTGGTGACTGGAGAGCTTGAATGAAGCGCTGGGTATCGCAGGGAGCCAGGTCCCCGATATCCACATGTCTTCTCTGGAGCCTCGGGGGGACGGGGAGCACCCTCCAGGCTGGGTCTCTCCTGATATGTGTGCTACTGAGCAGAAAGCTTGGAAGGTCACCTGAATGGTCCAATTGGGCCTTTCTGGACACTCTTAGTTGCAGGACCTGAATAGAGTATAGATGCCTCATCCTTAGTTAAACAAGTCTGCCATGCATTAAATACAAAAGGCTTTTCAGCTGTCTTACCTGAACAACGTCCTCTTCAAATGTGGCGATAAGCTCATGGAGGAAGAGGAGGGAGCCTGTGGTAAAAAGTCTCTCATATTCTGCCTCTAGACCTGGGGGAGGGGGGGACAGCTCCATGTTATCTAGACCCTGTGGACGAAAAGAGTCAACATATAGTCTGTATGATTATCAAGCTATGAGAGACCCCTTTCACATTATAATGTGAAATATAAGATAGAATATAAAAATATAAAAAGGTCCATCAGGAATATATTTCAGGAGCAGCATGGAAGCTGAATGGTTACAGCACACGCCACCGAACCAAAGCATGCTGTAGCCCTGATCGGCATTGTATTTTGACCCCTTTTATGCACAAGAAATTCCCAAGGCTTCTCAAAACCGACAGCACTCTGGTGTTATGGCTTAGAAGTCTTGAAAAGCACTATATAAATTAAATGTATTATTATTATTATTATTATTATTATTATTATTATTATTATTATTATTACAGAACACTAATGCTAATAAAATGGCTCTGAAGTTCAAAGTCCATCATGCAACACACATTGTAGTTGTTCATTTCCATAATATAGCATTCTTTACTGTCCATAATGTCTAGTTAGCTGCAAAATAAAGTGATATAAAGATACTCACAGACATGCTGATGACAGGTCTCTTCACTCAGCAGAAGTGGACTTTGGTTATGGACTTACTTTGGTCACTGTTTGAACAGGGCGATGTTTGTATGCAGAGTTTAAAGTTCAATAAAGATGCTGTACATCGACATTTGAGGCTATTTAAACAAATATGCCCTATACTAGCAATTTGGCCAAATTGGTAATAGGCGGGCCAGAGGCGCAGGTCAGAGGCGGGTCAGAGTCTAAGAACAATCTGGCCCTGAGCCCATGTGAGCTGATGAGGGGGGAGTGGCTGGATGGTGAGATGGAGGAGGTTGGATGGTGAAGTGGAGGTGGGGTGAGTGGAGTACTGAGATGTGTCTAATTGGAATGGTTTTTTACAGACATGGAGAGGTGTAGTTCTGCTGGGTGCCAGCACATGAGGGGGTAAAAGCGAATTGCATTGCAAAGGGAAATGACAATAACAGTTCCACTTGGAAAAGGAGAAGGAAAATCAATGATTAAGAAGAAAGGAATGGAAATGTTGCATATTTCCATTCTTTTCCTTTGGAAGACCAGAAACGAACCAAATATTTCCTGTCTTTAGTCACTAAAGGTTGGTGAGAAGAATTTAAAATAAGTTAAATCATGAATATATAAACAGTAAAATAACATGATATTACACACTCTTGTACAGTAGGTGGCGGTATTTACGATCCGCCAAAAAAAACAAGAGAAGAAGACGATGTGTTTCCGTATCCGCCCTACGCCACTTTAATGTTGACAGCTAGGGTTGCCGGAGGTGTGAGTAGCGGTGCAAATACATTAATGAAAAGTCATGGAAGACAAGGCAGAGATACAAGAAGCAATTCAAATCCAAGGTGAAGTCGTTCGGAAGTTAAAGTCCGAGAAGGCGAGCAAAGAGCAGGTCAGTATTCAGAGTAAGCAGTGATCTTTAATGGTGAAGTTCAGGCTTGTTAACATGCGGTGAACAGCATGTCCGTTTGGGATGTGACAAAACAGGGTTGCTAGTAGCTAGCCAGCCAGCCCCGATACACGTAAGATAATGCTAGATGAACATAATACATAGCCTACTGTATGGCTAACTGGAAATCCCCAGACCAAAAACTTGATTAACTTTCTCTTTTTTCACTTTCTTTAATACTGTTACGCATTTGAATGAAACTCCCATTATAAAATCAATCAGCTGTTATTTTGAAACTAGGAACTTTTTCCTCTGACATTTATGTGCCGAATAAATAAGAAGACGTCAATCATTTATAAAACTTCCCTTGTTATATTGTACGTGTTCAGTAATAAGTGAGTCAATAATAAATAGCTCTAAATGTGGGCGATAAGTAGAGTATGTTGTATGCTCTACGTACTGGGGCCACATCAGCTGCTTAAAAATGCCCATTTCAGATAGAAGGGACTGTTTGTCACTTTTGTCCTACCAGTGTTTTCACTCTAGCCGAACCTGCTAACCGCTATCTTTAAGTTGCCTCAAAATGAACCTCTAACCTCCTTCGTTCTGTCGACTAGCTTGTTAGTGCTAACTATCCGAGTTGTATTGAATTGACAGAAGCAAAAACCAAACAGCGTTTGTACATTTTATTTGCACAGGGAGGTTTTTCGACAACTCTGTCACGATTGGTTTTAATATTATCTTTATGCATTTAAATGTTATATTTTGTATCAAAAATGTGTAAGGATAGGTTAGCTGATGCAATAACTTGCAGGCAGGCGTTGTCCGAAATGTGGAGGAACCTGTGACAATTACATTTTAAAAGTGTGTAGCTTCAGATGCTATTCGACCATTTATGACATATGACATCACACCACATACATTTTATGTGGTTTGATTGGAACAGAATTTCACACCATTAAGTCATGACCATGTGACAGTAAGCCAGCATTTACAATACCATTCACCATGGATATATGTCCCTGCCCCAGTGTGTTGCCCTTTACAGCAGATACTTTCGATGCTATTGCCAGTATGATACCTGCGTGTCTGTACCAATATCACAAAGACACTTTTCAGATGCCTCACATTAAGAAACATTAAAATATTATTTAACAAAAGATAGACAAAAACACTTTTTTAATGGAACTTTTCATAATTGACAGTTCTCAAATTGTTTTAGGAAAAAAATAAACACGTAACTAAGGTTTTAAATGTGAGAAGTTTTAAAATTCTGGACACCCTAGATGCCCTATGCACTGTGTGTGTCTGTGTATGTGTGTGGGGCTTCTTTGGTTGACTTGCTCTCATGTGATCTCATGTTCTATCCTCCACGCTGTGGTGATGATGATGATGATGATGATGATGATGATGATGATGATGATGCGTCATGCCTTGCCCTCCCTAGTGCTAGGGTTGCTTACCACTTTTCTCCTGTTCTTCCTGTTGGACCCTGGATGACCTCGGCCTGCATTACCCTTCATCCCCATCATCCACCTCACCGTCTGGTGAATCCATCCCTCCTGGACATCATTGATCAACTCACTTCCTGGATCTACTTCTACTGACCATTGTGATTGGCTCCTGTGGCTGTCCCTGTACAATACCACAACTTTTTCCTGTCCAATTTCTGGACTTATTTTTTTCTATGCATGCTGTGGGATGAACGTGCTGGCCATGTTTTGTGTTCGTGCTTGCTCTGGTCTGGTGGGCTTTCGGACTGCGACACGTGTCCGATCTCTGCATTCTTTCCCTGGGATCACTGTGGATCAGGTAGGCCTCTGCTGGAGGTGTGTGTAATGAAATGTCGTCTGTGTTAGGATCGACCGATTATCGGCTGAAATACTCAGCATTTTTTCGATTATTGGAATCACTATGAACCCTGACTGCAGTGGAAGCCGCTCCGGTGAGCGAGGTGTGTTCCGAACGTAAGGCAGCCGATATTGCTGAAGTTGCAATAAACATCACACTCCTCTACACTGAAGTTGGAAAAAACACCAATGTTTGGTGACGTTCTGCCGTCGCAGGAAAAGAAACTGCAGGGCAGTGAGGGTACAGACATTTCATAGAGCAGATGTTTATAGAGCAGACTGTTCATTCACCCGGCGGTGGTCCCGCGCATATGAGTCACTGTCTTGTTGGATGCACTTAAGAAAAGCTCTAACAATGCACAAAAAATTGTCATTTACAGCATTTAATTAAACGTATGCTTAAAGACTTTTAACTACGTTTAGTCACAGTTTGTGATTATAATATTAAGATAATATATCGGTCGATACCTAGTGTGTAGTTTTTCAAGTTTACTGCTAAAGTTGACCATCGCAGTAAGACATTTATGTAGGAAAACTAGTGTTCACACATTTGTTATGTGTATATAATGCAGATTGATGAAGAGGTATCCAAACTGCTGCAGCTGAAGGCTCGGATAGGAGGAGATGATGGCAAACACCAGTTTGTTCTCAAGACTGCAAAGGTAAGACCACAGTGCTGCTGTATTCAAACACACGCATGCTTTTACTGTACATGCACAAGACTGTTTGAATAGAAAATAAAAAGTATTCCCACCTGGTTGTACAATACGATCTGTATCTGGATATCTTCATATCTTGAATATCTATTTGTACAAGGAGGAACACAACGCACACGCTGCAATCTGGCTCACATTGTGATCAGATCTGTCTGGTGTAAAGGACTTCCATATAGTTTGAACCCATTCTGAAGAACAAATCCACCCAACATGTTCCAAGGGCATGTAACTTCACTTCTTGCTGCTATCTCAATCTGCATGGGAAACGGCTACAGACAGCAGGGCTGAATCTCCTGAAACAACATCCAGTGAATAAAAACTCTTTCAATGTACAATCCATATGGGTAGAATGTGCACCTATCCTTTAATCCTTTAACCTGATCCCCGTTATTCAAATGTAATTAATGCAGAAACCATCCAAATAAAGACTTGCAGCAAGCCAATCTCCTCCATGATATGATGTTATTTTAAAGGTTACAATCTAACTTCATTAATCATAAAAAACCATCAGTTATTAAAAAAAACAACTATAGTTAACCTGTTTATGTTTTATGTTGTAGTAGTTTGTCATATTTATTGTAGTTTTTAGTTCTTTATATTGTGGATTGTATTCTACAGCTATATCTCTCTTTTCTAGTGTTGATATATTTACTGTGTATTTATTACTCGTCTGTCTGTCTGTCTGAAAGTCAGTTCAGTGCAGCTTGGTTAAACCAAGCTGCTGAAACCAAAACAAACTATGAAAGCGTGCAGGGATCATGGATGTGATGTTGAACCCGAGTCTGCTTGAGTGAGGCAGCTGTACTTCTTCTCTCTGTACTGAGGCAGACTGCAGCTACAGTGACTCACTGTCACCTCTAGAGGAACAAGTGGTATTACAGACTGGACGGAGCGCAGCTAGCTGTTAGAAATAGACATTTGTGACATAACGTCATCACGGTTACCACTCCACATTCTGTTAATAATGTTAGTTCATTGTTTTAATGTTTTTAAATTCTGGCATATCTTACACATTGAACCTTTAATACATATGCATGCAAACATGACTTCTGAAACCCAATAACCAGAGCCTTTTTTTTTTTTTTTTTTACCTATAATTTACACCAGAATATCTCCAATCACATTTATTTTTTCATCTTCAGTTAACATGATGATAAGCAGTAACTGACACTAAGTGATTTACTTCTTACCAGTTTATTCTCTACAACCCTGCTGATGGATGCACACCTAGTTCACAGATGTCTTTGAAACATTTGAAAAATCACTTGACAGTCGGAATGAAACTCAGCAATTGTTTTTCTCTGTCAGGGAACGAGGGACTACAACCCCAAGCAGATGGCCATCAGAGAGAAAGTGTTCAACACCATCACCGGCTGCTTCAAACGCCACGGAGCAGAAACCATCGACACGCCTGTTTTTGAACTAAAGGTGGATTTTCATATCAAATAAAAACAAAATCATATTTCTTAGTTTTCAGTCACGTGGCTGCTAGGAACTGCATAGCTACAGTACTATGTTAAAGGTTCAGCGTTAACAACCCACAAGCAAAGAACTCTTCATCGTCAAAGCGTAGACGAATTAGCTACCTCATGTTGGTTGCATGGGAGTGCAATGAGCCGTGACTTGTCTCGCATAAATCCACCATCTCTTCTCCGTTCTGTAGAAACGCAGCCAGGCTTGTGCTTCAGTTTGTGCATCCGATTGAACAACAACTGACATTTTGACTAACAGTGAGGTGGAAGGCAGCTTCGTTGTGCCCTCCAGGGCCCAAAGGGCCGTGACGTCACATGAGAACTATGATTTGAACACGTTTGAAAACATAAACATCTCAAACATGTTACCTTGTGATCTCCTGTGGTGTGTAGGAAACATTGACTGGGAAGTATGGAGAAGACTCCAAGCTCATCTACGACCTGAAGGACCAAGGAGGAGAGCTGCTGTCCCTCAGATATGACCTCACTGTATCCTTTTGACTTCCTCATCAGTGTTTCCCCTAGCCCCCCCCCCCCCCCCCCCCCCCCCCCCAAGACGAGTGTTTTACTTCCATTAGGGTTCATTGCTATTCTTAGCTAAAGGCCGACTACAGTGAGAACATTCTATTTTATCGACTTTAAAGGTTTTTCTCCAAAACCTTAATTTCATTTAACAAAATGCGTCAGTGTTTGATGTTGTCTTCTCACAAGCAGCCATATCATAACGCTCTGCAATGAACACAATGATCTTTTAGATCAGAAAACAAGCCCATCTCTCTCTCTCTCTCTCTCTCTCTTTGTCTCTGTCTCTCTCTGTCAGTCTGTAAAGAGTGTTGTTCCTGACCTGCCGTCTTTCAGGTGCCCTTTGCCCGCTACCTGGCGATGAACAAGATAACCAACATCAAGCGGTACCACATCGCTAAAGTCTACCGCCGCGATAACCCCGCTATGACCAGAGGACGCTACCGAGAGTTCTACCAATGTGTGAGTCATCCTCAGATACATCAGCACGTTCCACCTACTGGCTGACTTATTAGATCTTTTGGAAACTTTGCTGGTTTATTTCACTTGAATGAATGAATGTTTCAGGATTTTGACATAGCGGGGCAGTACGACGGCATGATTCCAGATGCTGAATGTCTGAAGATCGTCCATGAAATCCTCAGTGAGCTAGACCTCGGAGACTTCCGTATCAAGGTTTGTCATGTCCAGTCAGTGAAATGTCCAGATGAAACTTTATCAGTAACCACGTCCTCCATGTGCAGGTCAACGACAGACGCATCCTCGATGGGATGTTTGCTGTGTGTGGAGTTCCAGATGACAAGTTCCGCACCATCTGTTCAACAGTGGATAAACTGGACAAGGTATGTGCACATACCTTTTCTAGCTTTTCAGATTCCGCAAACCCCCGCACTAATTTCTAGGAGATTGAGAAAGATGTGTAGACCATGCTCTACAAAGGCCACACTTTGAGACTAAACAGACATACAGTGCTTATAGTTGGTCTGAAACCTCTGTTATTTTACCTTCTCTCTGTCATTCATCCAAATCTGGCTTTGACTCATCTCCCTATGTTTTCCAAACACAGATGCCCTGGGAGGACGTGAGGAAGGAGATGGTGACTGAGAAGGGCTTGTCAGAGGAGGCTGCTGACCGGATTGGAGAGTACGTCAGTTTGCAGGGTGAGACTTTCTCCCAACAGCCTGTCCTGTCAGCTGCTTCAAGCTTCTAATGTGATGATTGGTGCTTCGGTTCGTCTTCTATGGCATTTCATTAAATACCTTTTTGGTTTTGGGCTGTGGGATGGGAAAAATGAGTTTGAAAAAGTAAACTTTAGTTTTTGGAAATTGTGAATGCCATTGATTACTATTTTCTTTTCCAATTTAAAATTCCAAACAATAAATGCATGAATAGAGAAAATAATAAGCATATTTACTAGGAGTCGCTGACAGTGATGAGAGCCACAGACTGCAGCTCCACAGAGCTTTGTAACCTCTTTGCTCATTATGTTGGTTGTATGGCTCACAACTTTCACCCTCATCAAACTGCTCTCCAGCAGCTGATCGCATCAAGCCCACTCTGCCCTCAACCAAGCTAGAGAGTGAATACTGGACTTTATTCGTGAGGCGGACACAAGGGATCAATGTAGTTCTGTTTCTGCTGGATGTGTGAAGAGGAAGCTGTTTATGTTGCAGGTGGAATGGAGTTAGCGGAGCGCCTACTTCAGGATCAGAGGATGTCCCAGAGTAAGCAGGCCTGTGCTGGCCTGTCTGACATAAAGCTGCTCTTCAGCTACCTGCAGCTCTTCCAGGTCACAGATAAGGTGACATGCTGTTATTTGCAAAAAGAATTACAGTGAAGACATTGTTTTTATGTACTTCATCATACCTTCTACTTCTGACTTTGTTGTTTTTGTCCCCTGTTGACCTGGTACCTTTTCTATCTTTGCTCCATCATCTCCAGGTGGTGTTTGACCTCAGTCTGGCCCGGGGTCTGGATTATTACACAGGAATCATTTATGAGGCGGTACTGACTCAGGCAGGTGTGGCTCTGGGCTCCACTGAAGCCCAGAATGGGTCAGGTGCAGAGGAGAGTGTGAGCGTGGGCAGCGTGGCTGGCGGCGGTCGATACGACGGCCTAGTGGGCATGTTTGACCCCAAGGGCAGGAAAGTGCCGTGTGTGGGCGTCAGCATCGGCATCGAGAGAATCTTCTCAATCATGGAGCAAAAGGCTGAGGTAATGGTCGGCTCAGAGCTGTCAGACAATCTGTTTTATTGATAAGTTGTAGATGTCAGACTGTAACAGTGCTGTGTTGTTCAGGCCTCAGCACAGAAGGTCCGTACCACAGAGGTACAGGTCATGGTGGCGTCTGCTCAGAAGAACCTGCTGGAGGAGAGACTCAAACTCCTCACTGAGCTCTGGAATGCTGGCATTAAGGTGTGTGCGGTTTATTTTGGACTTGCAGGTGTTACAAATTGCGAGCTTTGTTTCTTCTTCACTTCCACAGTGTGTGTGTGTGTGTGTGTGTGTGTGTGTCGATACCTGCCTAAAGTATCTCCATACTGAAAGGATGCCACGGCTAAAACATCAGGAAAAGTAATGGAATAATAGATGACAGAACATGGAACTTAATTAATTAAATAAAACAAATGCTTTAGACAATTGTAGTGCAGTGTGTTCATATGTTTTAAAGAGGAAGTCTTCATTAAGAAGTGCCAGCAGTACCGTCATCTTTTATTGAGTTTCCTCTAAACTAGTGAATTTACACTGTGGGTGGGGCTAAGACGTTACTGTGTGTGTGCAACAACCCATCATGCAGCACATAAACTGATCAGCTGATAACCGTCCGGCTACAACCGGTGTCCGATATCTGCTTCTACTCACAATGTGATTTAATGTGTATTTATCTGCTTGTTACTTGTTTGCTTGTTTGTCCCAGCTGTCAGCCCTTCACGCTGTACGCTAGATTATAAAATTGCTTCTGTATTTGATCAAAATGAGGTCAAAGTGATCACAAGCAAAAGGGTCTACAACACCCACTTTCTATGTTGACAGGAAGTTAAAAGACAAGTATATATTGGGTGCTTTCATTATGGCTATAAAGGCAGTGCATTCTTAAATGAGTGGCAAGTTTCTTTGTGTTGCTGTCATATTTTCTAGTACTGGCAGTGGTGGACATTTGTTTCAGTGTCGGTACTTTTTTGCGGTGGATGGCTTGAAGTATGTGATCTGGGAGAGAGGGAGTAACTCGGAAAGATCTTTTTGAAGGCTGTATTTTAAAATATTGATATTTTGGTTTGGATCTGTTCTAAGATACAGTGCTGTCATTTAAAAACCACTTTTCATTATTAAGACTAATGCTGTGTGTTTGTGCATGATGTTTTCAGGCGGAGGTAATGTACAAGAAGAACCCCAAACTGCTGAGTCAGCTGCAGCACTGTGAGGACTCTGGGATCCCCCTGGTGGCCATACTGGGGGAACAGGAGCTGAAGGATGGAGTGGTGAAACTCCGTGTCGTGGCCACCAGAGAGGAGGTATCTCAAAAACATTTTAATGAATTAAAGTTTTTATTGTTCGATTGCTCCCAGAAAGGACAATAAGTGTGCATCATGAAAATATCTAAAAAATAACAATAAAACATTACAGCATCATCACCCACCAGCCAGTACAGTTGGGTGGATTTCTGGTTTTGCTGGTCCAGTCCAGTGTTGGAGCTAAAGCTGGTTTGATTTTATGCAAACTGTCTGAACCAGCCTAGCACAGGGGTTCTCAAGGGGGAGCTAGTAATTCATAAACACACGCCCTTCGCGAAACAGAGCAGAGGAGAAGACTCAGACTTGTTCCTTTGTGCTCATTTATTGTTGGATCACTTAAGAGCGCAAATTGTTTCACATTTCTGAGGCTGCTGTGCTTAACACCGGTTACAGTTTGAATGTCTGACCCTGATTGGCTGCAGTCCATGACACTGATTAAAGTTTGAATCTCAAACTTCTTACTGTTGCTGTTTAACACTCCTGAATAAAATGTCTTTGTTTTTTCCCTGTAAAAACAACAACAGATTATTTGAATATTTATTATTATTTAGAAATGTTATTATATAACTTAAATCTCAGAGAATTAATAATGTAATATAGCAGCCTAATAACAAGAAAAATAATATAAGAATTTAAATACAAAATTAATATAATCAATATGTAATATAAATGATAAATACTAAGAATAATAATATAAAACAGAATAATAATAATAAGCATTGAAATACAATTAGCCTGCATTTTATTTGATGGGGGGGGGTAAGGGACCTGGACAATGGGTAGGGGGGCGCTGGCAGAAAAGGTTGAGAACCAACCAGGTACATCTCAATAAATTAGAATATCGTGGAAAAGTTATTTCACTAATTCAATTCAAAAGGTGAAACTTGTATATTATATGGATTCATTACACACAAAGTGAAATATTTCAAGCCTTTATTTGTTTTAATCTTCATGATTACGGCCTACAGCTAATGAAAACCCAATAATCAGTATCTCAGAAGATTATAATATTACATAAGACCAATAAAAAAAATATTTTTCATACAGAAATGTCGGCCTTCTGAAAAGTATGTTCATGTGTCTGCACTCGGTACTTGGTTGGGCCTCCTTTTGCATGAATTACTGCATCACTGCGGCATGGAGGCGGTCAGCCTGTGGCACTGCTGAGGTGTTATGGAAGCCCAGGTTGCTTTGATAGAAGCCTTCAGCTCGTCTCGTGTCTCTCGTCTTCCTCTTGACAATACCCCAGAGATTCTCTATAGGGTGCAGGTCAGGCGGGTTTGCAGGACAATCAAACACATTGATTCCATGGGCATTAAACCAGGCATTAGTACTTTTGGCAGTGTGGGCAGGTGCCAAGTCCTGCTGGAAAATGAAATCAGCATCTCCAAAAAGCTTCTCAGAAGAAGGAAGCATGACGTGCTCTAAAGCTTCCTGGTAGACTGTTGCGTTCCCTTTGGACTTGAGATAACACTGTGGACCAACACCAGCAGAGAACATGGCTCCCAAATCATCACTGACTGTGGAAACTTCACACTGGACTTCAAGCAACTTGGATTCTGTGCCTCTCCACTCTTCCTCCAGACTCTGGGACCTTGATTTCTAAATGAAATGCAAAATGTACAGTGTTTCCCCTAGATTTACTGCTTTGGATCGGCGCTCACCGTGCGACGGGGGATTGCGTGCGTGTGTGGCGATTGCGTGCGCTGCGCCCTGCCAAGACAATGGTAGGGGAAACACTGATGTACTTTCATCTGAAAAGAGGACTTTGGACCACTGTTCTTTCTCCTTAGCCCAGGTAAGACGCTTCTGGCGTTGTCTCTGGTTCAGGAGTGGCTTGACACGAGGAATGTGACAGGTGTAGCCCATGTCCTGGATAAGTCTGTGCGTGGTGGCTCTTCACTGACTCAAGCCTCAGTCCTTGTGAAGCTCCCCCAAAGTTTTTGAATGGCCTTTGCTTGACGTTCCTCTCAATGGTTTGTTGCGGTTATCCCTGTTGCTTGTGCACCTTTTTCTACCACACTTTTCCCTTCCACTCAACTTTCTATGGATATGTTTGGATACAGCACTCTGGGAACAGCCAGCTTCTTTAGCACTGACCTTTTGAGGCTTCCCCTCCTTGTGGAGAGTCAATGACTGTCTTCTGAACAACTGTTAAGTCAGCAGTCTTCCCCATGATAGTGAAGCCTGCTGAACCAGATTGAGACCATTTAAAGGCTCAGGAAACCTTTGCAGGTGTTTTGAGTTCATTAGCTGATTAGAATGTGACACCGTCAACAATATTGAACTTTTTCACAATATTCGAATTTTCTGAGATACTGATTTTTGGGTTATCATTTAGCTGTAAGCCGTAATCATCAAGATTAAAACAAATAAAGGTTTAAAATATTTCACTTTGAGTAATGAATCCATACAATATGAATTTCACTTTTTGAATTGAATTAGTGAAATAAACTAACTTTTCCACGATATTCTAATTTATTGAGATGCACCTGTAGCATTATGACATGTTCTGGAAAATGAAAAAGAAGCAACCTGTGCCGTCATGGCCTAAATTCCACTTGTATTACATTAGTAATAAGCAATAATGTGATTAAGTGTTTATTTATAAACAGACTGACGGAACGTTCTGTATTTACTGCTGAGCCGAGGCCGGCAGCATGAAGGACACTTTAGTAGAGGTGGGAAGACGCGCACGGCAGAGTTCATGTGTTTTTAGGCGTGATGAAACATGGCAGAGTTAGTCTCAAAGAAAACTAAAACTGTGCCAATATGACAATATTTTGGATTTGTAAAAGAGCTTCGGGCTGCTGCATCGGTGCGCCACCAATCTTAAGTCATCACATCAAAACATAGAGAAGGCAACGTGTAAAACTGAGATGTGTGGAGTTATGTCACATAAGTGTTGCACTCTCTCTCTGCCGACATCAACTGGTGACACATGTGCTGGCGTCGGGCTGCAGGACTAACCTCTCTGTCTGGTCTTCTCCCCACAGGTTGATATGTCTAGAGCAGATCTGATGGATGAGATCAGGAGGAGGACCTCTGAGGCCTAGACTTTAACCCCTAACTCCACCCACACCACTTCCAAACAGACCCTCTGCATAATCTCTTCTACAGACTCCTTGTGCAACATGAGCACTCTCGCAATGACACAAACTGGCAGTGTGTTAACATAATGTGCTTCTTAAAGGGAACCCTGTCATTAGAAAACAACATCTAGGCATGTACTTCAGTGTCATCACTGTATAACACTGTTGCTCTGAGCAACAGATCATTGATGTTGTTATTCTCCATGAAGTTGCTGCAGAGCAGTTTGGTCGTAATCAAATGAATTGGCTAAATCTATTTTTAGAGCGGCAATCCTTCACAAATGCTTTGTGTTGTAGACGTTTACTCCCTGCCTGAACCATCACATGCTGCAGTTCATCTCAACCCCTAACAAACAAGGTTCATCTGTACTTGTATAGATGGCTGTAAGTGTCTGAAATAAACACATTCATCATTCTGCTCAATACTAAAAAAGCAGCTGCTGTGATGATTGACATGCTTAGTTTACAGTGTGATGTTGGCCAATTCCAAATGTGTTTAACTTACTTTACCTTTTTTATTAGTATGAAGCCATGTAGAGTGCTGTAGTTTTATTTATTGGTTTGGCTTTATTTTATTGCAGGCATTGATGTGTTAAATAGGGCTGTCAAGCGATTAAAATAAATAAATAAAATAATTAATGTATCTAATTAATTACAAAGTTTGTGATTGATTAATCTAAATGAATCGCATATTTCAATATTTGCTGTGAGAATCATTTAAAAAATATTCAAATGGATTTTGGAAGATGATTGAATCAATGAGTAGCATTATAAACCAGTCAACATGTCTTTTAGTTCATACTATTTCTCCAATATCTTGTTTGCCACAATTATCTTAAACCATAGGTCTTCAACAGGGGGTCCGCGGAGGTACTGCAGGGGGGTTGCGAAATTATAGATAAATCAATAAAAAAAATAAAGTATGATTTTTTTGCTTTGCCATTCGCATTCCCTCCTCTGCTGTACTTCGCGAAGGGCGGCGACACACCTACAGAGTGGAGGTCGCACAGCCTCTTGTGTACAATATAGCGGCTAAGTGCTTTGCGTTGAGGTGATATTTCAGGCTTGACGTTCTCCGATGGTTCGAACATTCTTTGCTGCAGGAATCTCATAGAACGGAGCATCAACAGTTACATCCGGGAGTTTATTAAATGTAAACTTTCCATTCAATGGGCCAAGTAACGTTTTCTCATCCACTTCATCATGTTGACGAGGGGGGGGGGGGGGGCCATCTAAGCGCGATTAATTAGTTTTTTTGTTGCGTTATTTTTTCTGTGATTAATTAATCGAAATTAACGCGCTAATTTGACAGCCCTAGTTATGGTATATGGATCGATCATATTAACAGTGTTTATACTCCACAGTCCAAAACATATTGGGTATAATATCAGAAAACATGACTACCTGCTGCATTATGGGTAATTTACAATGCTCGGGAAAGGAAATCATTTTTTAAATAATCTTTTCCGATCTACACAACCTTTATTTATACACAAATTTAACAATACAAGTAGGCATGATTATCACTATAAAGTGTAATGGAAATCAAGCAAGCAATCTACAATAGGATTTAAATTTACTTAAATCCAACCTTTTTCTTTTTAAAGGATGAAAGTCCTCTCAAACAGAATCATACCGACATAAATGAGGTGAATATATTATCACCATATAACATGACAATACATTCATTCACGAAAGTAAATATCTTTAGTTTTTACAAACCAATAGTTCAAAATCCAGACATTTGAAATTGTCTCATTTCATAGACAAATGGGATATATACATATATATACATATACAGGACTGTCTCAGAAAATTAGAATATTGTGATAAAGTTCTTTATTTTCTGTAATGCAATTAAAAAAACAAAAATGTCATACATTCTGGATTCATTACAAATCAACTGAAATATTGCAAGCCTTTTATTATTTTAATATTGCTGATTATGGCATACAGCTTAAGAAAACTCAAATATCCTATCTCTAAATATTAGAATATCATGAAAAAGTATACTAGTAGGGTGTTCAACGAATCACTTGAATCGTCTAATTAACTCAAAACACCTGCAAGGGTTTCCTGAGCCTTGAAAAACACTCAGCTTGGTTCAGTAAACTAAATCACAAGTATGGGGAAGACTGCTGATCTGACTGCTGTCCAGAGGACCATCATTGACACCCTCCATCAGGAGGGTAAGACACAAAAAGAAATTTCTCAAAGAGCAAGCTGTGCACAGAGTGCAGTTTCAAAGCACATCCACAAAAAGTCTGTTGGAAGGGGGAAATGTGGCAGGAAACGCTGCACAACCAAGAGAGATGACCGCAGTGTTGGTGTTGGCCCACTGTGTTTCATCAAGCCCAGAGTAAATACAGCTGTGTACCAAGAGATTTTAGAGCATTTTAGAGCATTTTAGAGATTTTAGAGCACTACATCTGCTGAAAAGCTCTATGGAGATGAGGAATTCATTTTCCAGCATGATCTGGCACCTGCCCACAGTGCCAAAACCACCAGTAACTGGTGTACTGACCATGGCATTACTGTCCTCGATTGGCCTGCCAATTCCCCTGACCTGAACCCCATAGAGAATATGTGGGGTATTGTGAAGAAGAAGCTGAAAGACACCAGACCCAACAATGCTAATGAGCTAAAGGCCGCTATTGAAGCATCCTGGGCATCCATAACACCTCAGCAATGCCACAGGCTGATTGCCTCCATGCCACGCCGCATTGATGCAGTAATCCGTGCAAAAGGATTCCCAACCAAGTACTGAGTGCATTAATGGACATTTTCAAATGTTTGATTTTGTTTTGCTGTTATAAATCTTTTTTTTTACTTGGTCTGAGGAACTATTCTAATTTTTTGAGATAGGATTTTTGAGTTTTCTTAAGCTGTAAGCCATAATCAGCAATATTAAAATAATAATGCTGGAAGCACTCGCACGTCTATTTTTGGAAACCAACCTCTGGATATGACGCTGAGCACGTGGACTCAACTTCTTTGGTCAACCCTGGCGAGACCTGTTCCGAGTGGAACCTGTCCTGGAAAACCGCTGTATGATCTTAGCCACTGTGCTGCAACTCATTTTCATGGTGTTGGCAATCTTCTTATAGCCAAGGCCATCTTTGTGAAGCGCAATAATCCTTTTTTTCAGCCGCTCAGAGAGTTCCTTGCCATGAGGTGCCATGTTGTCCAGCATTCAGAGAGAA